>NW_004797807.1:321506-325500 GCF_000002075.1 Aplysia californica
CCGCAATCCCGCACATATCGTGGGTGAGCCCGACACCACCCCACGTTCATATTCCCCAATCTGTGAGATTGTCAGACCCGCCGATATCCACCCATCAAAAACCCGCAGCGCCGAGCGGCGAGGAAAATGGCTCCTGTCATCACTAGCCCGCCGTCCCCTCAGCTTCAAAAGCGCTCCCAGTAACCGAGTCCGAGATGGGGCCACTCACGGGCACTGGCTTCATTACCATCAGATCTGGTGTCCATCTCTCCTCGCGCGTACTCGCCAGCAAGTCTTAAGCTAGTGATAGTGACCTCTGCTTCGAAGGAAGGGCTGGGGCGGTATTCGATCCCGGAGCCGAGGACAGACAAGGGCACAAACAAAGTGGAAGCCAAGAACATCATAGTTTTTTGGGTTTAAAAAAAAAAGTCTATTAGTCTGACAACCTACTACACGAGATACTTAATATGTGGGTGGTTGGCGGGTGCTCTGGTGTGGTTTGCTTCTTCTTTCCCATCAAACATCTATCGTCCTTATCTCCCCTTCTTCTTTTTTATGTTTGTTACTCTCTTGTAACACCTCTACTCTTCTGGCGCTCATATGACATCAAGCCGTTGGGAGTGCCGTAAAACCTCTACTAAAACTAAACTAAACTAATACTTAATAGGTGACTTTGAAAACGAAATACTTTGCCCGAGGAAAGAATAACGGCTCCATTTTAGCATGTATTTGTGAGGCAGCGTGGTGGAATCAGGCTCTCGTCAAAATACTCAAAATGAAGAAACTTGCATTTTTCCACAGGTTTGTGAATTTTTATCTAATTTTGGTTTTTGGCTCAACTCCTTTCATGCACATTAAAAAACTCATTTTTGTGTGGATTTTTCTGAATAACGTTGATTAAAGGCACAAAAAATGTAAATTTTCAGTTACCACGGACTCATAAGCTAAAGAAATAACTAATCTTTGGCAGCCTTTTTCCCCACTAATTTTACCTCTGAAAACAGGTGACCCTCACCCCCTTCATTCGCAAATATCTCGACTTGTATTCAAGATAAACGGATATTTTTTCATCCAAACAAAAAGACAAGTGGACAAGCTTTAAGATATCAATAACTCTATATTCCCAAAAATTGACGAGAGCCTGATTTCACCACGATGCCTCACATTTTACTCAGATTTTTAAGGCATCTGCAACACATTAGATCATAGTATAAGTGCTGAAGATTAGAAGCGTTACAACAGAGTAAACAAACACACACACACCAAAGAAGGAGAGATGAGGGTGATAGAAGAAAAATTCACATGGGTATGCTTTTTAGAGGCAATGATAAAACATAGATACACTCACAACATGGCCCTAAACATGAGTCTGAGAAAGAAAAAAAAGTTTAAAAGAAAAAAGAGGTAGAAAGATGATAAATCAACGTAGGTATTTTTTCTAGGAAAAGGAAGAAACATACAAGCACACAGAAGATGGCACCAACCAACATTCTAAGTAAAGTGGCCCCCCACATTCCAATTCCCGCGGAGGTGTCAAATTTGAAAAGAATCGGCTTGCTTTGCTGTCTTGAGATGAAAGCAAAAATGTGATCTAAGGAGATGGAGGTGAATGTCTATTCTTTTTAAATCTGGAAAATGAACATTAATATTATTATGACATATGTTATAATAAGAGCATATCGTTTGCTAATCTCAACATAATCTAACAGTTTAGGCCTACCTGAAAGATCAAAATGTGTGTTAATGAAAGTGTGGTATTTTTGCTAATCACAACCTGCTCTAAAAATCTACTGTGTACTATTGTGTACTAATGTGTAGGCTTGTTTAAACATCCGTGAAGTGTAGCTGTGAAAAACCGTGGTACTGTAATCTAAACCGGAGTATCGCCACATATGTCAGATGACTGATATCCCTAGGGAAGACACGAAGAATTTCAGTACCGATACTTCTCGACCTTGTCTGAGGGAAACGAAAACCGATTCCCCCCTTACCCAGTTGATCTGTCAACACCCTGGCTATTTCGCGCGCTCCTTCAATGGCGGCCCAGCCGTCAACGTCTGCTACTAATAGGGAAGGGCCGTAACTCAAACAGCAGTTATCGTTTGATCCAAGGGCTATAACCCCTCAGCTCGGCTGGACCTCCTTACGGAAACTAATGTGAAGACAGAATTCAGGGTGTTTTCGCCTGTGGTAGAAAGGACAACCCCAAGCTTTTCGTTAGCCCAACCTCCTTTTAGTTAGCCCCTAGATCGTTTGGTGTCTGTGGCAGAAGAATTAGTGGAGGGCGAAAGTGTGGACGGACAAATGTGACTCTTTGTGAGTGGAAGAGGTCGGCTTGTGGTACCACTGACGTCATACTGAGTTGTTGAATGACCCTGGTAATAACGGGGTCAGTTAGCTGATTGACAGAGAATGTTGTGGAGATTTTGTTTGAGAGAAAGGTGCTTACGAATTGAATAACTGAATGCGTTAAACGTTAGTTTAACTTCTCATCTATGACACCGTTACTGGAGAGGTGGGAAAAAGAACGAAATGTTAAAAGACAAAAAGGGAGAGAAACGAACATTCAAACTTCCCAAATAATATCTAATTGATAGACAGATAACGAGCTATAGAAATAGATAGATAGATAGATAGATAGATAGATAGATAGATAGATAGATAGATAGATAGATAGATAGATAGATAGATAGATAGATAGATGAACTAAATAAGCGAGAGAAGAGAGAGAGGGGGGAGAGAGAAAGAAAGAAAGAGAGAGAGTGTGAGAGAGAGAGAGAGAGAGAGAGAGAGAGAGAGAGAGAGAAAGAGAAAGAGAGCGAGAGAGAGGGACTGAAAGAAAGATCTGATAGAGGTGACTTTGGTATTAGACAACAAAAACAATCCGAAGTTGAGTAATGTGGATGAGACAAGGGATCAATATAATAAATCCCTCTCACAATGAGGTCTGGTATTCAATCCTCACTTTAATCAGATGTGACGACAGATAGACAAGTACGCTTGCAAAAGAATAGCAAACATACGTGCTAACGGTAACAAAGGTAAATGGAGTGCAACGTAGACAGGGTCTCTGAAAGATACCATGATAATCAGAGTCATAGATAGTTTGGCGTTTGAAGAGGCAGAAAGAGAGATGGGAAGAGCATGGGGATAGATATATAGATAGATAGATAGAGGGGGAGAGAGAGAGAGAGAGAGAGAGAGAGAGAGAGAGAGAGATCGCACGCTTATTGATAAGCAAACGGAAGAACAGACAAACAAATAAACAAATGGAAAGAATATAGAAAAGACAGAGTGGCGCCTAGCTAAACTAAGATTGAGATGAGAATGAACATACAAAAAGGGAAAAAACCTTTTGGCTAAAAATAACAAAACAAGCTGGAGAGATAAGAGTAAACGTGGAAAGGAGGAAAGAAGGAAAGGAGGAAAGAAGGAAAGGAGGAAAGGAGGAAAGAGTGAAGGGTGGTAAGTAGATATAAAAAAGGTGGGTAAGTGTGGAGGAGGGTGACGATAGGAAGTAATAAGCAAGCTGAGTGAGTGTTAAGAAGGGAGGAGATGGGAGGGGGGAAGGGGGAGGGGGAAGAAAAAAACAGTAAGCTACGTAAGCTTAAGGAGGAGAGGAGAAAGGAGGGTGGGGGGTAGTAAGATGAGTAAGGGTTATAGAAGAGGGGAGGTGGTGAGAGAAACAAGTGAAGTAATAATTGTAAGGAGTCGAGGAGAGGGGAGAGCCGAGGAAAAAATAAGAAAGGTAAGTATGGGTAGGGAGGAGAAGAGAGGAGAGGGGGAGATGGGAGGAAGGAACAAATAAGATGGGTGAGGGTGGATGGGAAAGGAGAGAGGGGCGTAGATAGAAAGGAATAAAAAATAAGAAATGGGAGTAGATGAGAGAGGTGGGGGGATTTGGGCAAGTAAGATGGGTTAGGGTGGAAGATAAAGAAAGAAGATTGGGAGGTTAAAAAAGAATTATGAGATAAGTAAGGATGAGAGGAGAAATATAGAGGGAGAGAGAGAGGGG
>NW_004797807.1:326867-327952 GCF_000002075.1 Aplysia californica
GTCTGGCAAATACCTCAAGTTATTCTTATAGCCCAGAGGAGGAGGCAAAGGAGGTGAGGGGGTGGGGGCAGAAAGAGGAGTCGAAAGCAGACGACAAAATATAGCTAGAGAGCAGGAAAGGGGGTGAAAGGTGACAATTTTAGAGAAGAAAATGTTTCGGTCGCTACCCGGATTCGAACCCGGGACCTTTTGAATAAGAGGCCAACACTTTAACCTCTTGGCCACGAGAGCCCCCTTTAAAGGTTTGAATATCAATGACGCCCCTTCCCTTGTTGTTGGCATTTTTGACGTTTGTTGGTTTTTATTGTTAGTTGCTCTTGGTTTAACTACCAACTTAACACGAAAATAATTAGACAATTTCAGGAGGCTCTCGTGGTCTAGAGGTTAAGGTGCTCACGCCTCATTCAGAAGTCCAGGGTTCGAATCCGGCAAGCGATCGAAAGATTTTGTTCTCTAAAATTGTCTAATTTCACGTCCTTTCCTGCTCTCTAACAATGTTCTGTCGTTTACTTTCACTCCACTTTCTGCCCTCACCCCCTCACCTCCTTTACCCCCTCCTCTGGGCTCCTGACGCTTTCTGCAGCCTTTCTATTACTACTCCTTGGCTCCTCCTTACTGCGGTCTTTCAGCTACACCCCTGATCTTCTGGTAGGAAATATCTACACTTAGCCTTCTCGGACAAGGCCAAAACATCTCGGAAGTTCCGAGTGCAAGTTGCGCACTTTAAAGATCTCTTGGTGGTCTAAAATCGATAAGAGTAAGCTTCGGCCCCCACTCAGGCAAAATTCAAAACTTTCTACCAACTGGAAAATGTTTAATGTGTTCCGCGCGCTCATATGACCTTATGCAGTTGCAAGCGTTGTAAAACACTTACAAAAAAGAAGAAAAAAAGACAGTTTCAAAGGCAGGATACACTGGTGTCTGTGGTTTAGTAGTTAGGAGGTTCGCCATAGCACGCAACAGACCTTCCATCGTCATGACATGTCATTGAACCCCAAATCTGTCCTTTTCGAAATCTCTGATATTTAGCGCGAACGACACGCTGACTGTGTGTGTGTGTGTGTGTGTGTGTGTGTGTGTGTGTG
>NW_004797807.1:329533-339264 GCF_000002075.1 Aplysia californica
GGGGGGTTATAACTTGTAACCGGGCAGAAAAATTACGAGAAAAATGAACACAGGAAGTTATAGCAATCAGTGACGCTGGAGAGGAAGGAAACGTAGACAAAAATAGAACATGAGACTAAGCAGGCAGAAGAGAGAACTGAAAAGACGAACAATTAACACATGGACCGTTTCTTGTACCTCTTGACCTAGGTGTGTGCGGGACAGAAAAGAAAAAAACCAAAACAAAACAAACAACTGGCACATGAACAATGAGTGTATGTTTTTAGTTTTAGTAAGAGTTTAACGGCACTTGCAACACAATAAGGTCATATAAGTGTCGAAGAATAGATATGTTACAAGAGAGTAACATATACAAAAAAGAAGGAGGAGAGATAAGGACGATAGATGTTTGATAGGAACCACACCAGAGCACCCACCAACCGCCCACTACTGTATGTTTATGAATGAATGAGTTTTTAAAAAATGAAACAAACAACAACAACAAAAACACAACAAAAACAACAACAACAACAAATTAAATTGATGAAAAGAAAGAGGATGAATAGATGAATAAATAACCGACGTCTGTAGTATAATAGGGGTTATGCCCTTCGCTGTCAGTCACAGAAGACTCGAGTTCAGTTCCCGAAAGGGGATAATTTCTATCGAGTGTCTTGGAGCCATGTCAGTGATTAAATTTGTCCGTATTTAAATTTCAATCCAAAATAGAAAAGGAAGAAAAAAATATATAAAGACCACTACTAAAATAACTAAAACCTACAAGAACAACAGGTTCTTATACAACAATTTGGACCAGAGAAAATGTCTGGCAAATACCTCAAGTTATTCTTATCAAAGATGCATCAAATACCATAATATTATATTTTTTAAAAGACAAAATAAAAACAAAGCTAAAACAAAATATTGCGAAAAAGAAACAAACGGTATCCAATGGCTGTTATCTTTACATCACAGGTAACCTCCTCCAATAATACCACTTTGTACTTTTCTCAAGCCGAACTTGCTCCGGCTGTCGGAACCTTGTGGCCCAGACCAATCTTTTGAACTCGCTAAATGTGACGTATGTTTTCAAACAGTCTCATACCTGGCATATCTGGCCTCCCGTCTAGCGGAGTTCCCCGCATACTGTACAGTAGTTTGTGATATTGCCGGGTTGGCTGGCTGGCTGAGTTTTCTTTTTTTTCTGGCGGGTTTTATATTATATTATGTGAGAAAAACCGCGAAAAGGGGAATATATCACTGGCTAAATCAAGTTAGTTAATGTCCCACTTCAATAATCCTGTATATAGTAATTAATGGTCAATATCTATACCCACACTTTTTAGTTTCCAATTGAAATCCCGCTGGTGTTTATTTTCTTTTAAGAAATTAATTTAGATTTTTTTAAAATGAGCTAACTGTACTTTTCAACAATTATCAGAACCCCCCCCCCCCAAAAAAAAACAACAAACAAACGAACTGATGACTAAAACTACACACGTGTAAAAATGTACGTTTGTTATTTAATACGGTACGAATTTATCAGCACTTTTGGTGGTACAGCATGACACACACAAAGCATAGTATACCTCTTCCAACCCCCACATGTGGTCATGGGATTCAAATATTGGTCTTGACAATAATCGGTTGCATTGTTAGTTACTTATGGCGAATATACGAAAACGACCGGCAAATTTCATTGGACATATAATGCGGAAAGAAGTATTGGAGAGTATTGTAAAAAGAGGCAAGTTTGATGGAATGAAAGGCAGAGGCAGAAGCAGACAGAGGGAAAGATACTGGACAAGTTGACAACATGGCTGGAAACAGAAAGAACAACAGACACCATCGCTGCAACGCAAGACAAAGTGAAGTGGAGGTTCATGATCGCCCACGCCAGTGGGCAAGGCACCAGATGATGATGATGATGATGATCTTTAGTTAAGTTTAAATAATGCCAGACTTGGATTCCTTAAAGCCCCATATACACGCAGTAGATTTGCATTGGATTCCTAATGATACGACGCTGCCATAGACTTCATCGAATGGTAGGCGACGCGCTTTTCCCTTTCGTCAACCCGCAGCCACTTAACGAATCGTCAGCCACCACCCAACCTTTGACACGGGTCAAACTTCCATCTATTTATAGGTAGTTAGATCTACCGGAACATGTATTAGGCGAAGTGATGTGCAATGATAGTCGCAATAGAGAGATTGTTTTGGTCTCTCTTTACCCATCTGCACCACTCGAATTTAAATGATGTTTTTCCCTGGACTCTGCCTTTACTAAAGTCTCGAATCTAGATCTAGATCTAGTTGTGATCTAGTTGCAGGTTGCAGATTTAATAAATTGCCCACAGAGAGAGAGAGAGGGAGAGAAGGGGGAGGAGTAGATCTTGCGAGTAAGTTGCGAGATCTTCCGGGCAAAACAAAATGGCGACCCGCGTAGTTCGGCTCGATTCGAAAAGTGAAAGAGCCATAGCATCTTTGTAGACGATCAAATTAGCTTACTTTTGTGCTATAACGTCATTTTTTTCTTTGCTTTTGTCAATTTGATCATCCACACCGATAGAAAGTATTTCGAAATTAGGAAAAACAGGTCTTGTTTCACACTGGGTGAGAATAGCCAACGCTAGCAAGTCTCATCCGGGGTGAGAGGTCAATCGTAGGGTTTTTATTCTCATCCCGGGTGAGGATAACCAGTCCACTTCCTTACTTAAAAGATTAGGTGATTAAACTTGATCTCTTATTGACAATATAAAAGTCAATTTAAGCTTCATTTCGTTAGAAAAAAATGTGTTAGGTTTGCTAACTTCTTAGACTTTGTGTTAAACAACACTTTTAACAAAACGAATCCTTACAAGCCTCGGCTTGGCCTTTGTAATCTCGAAGGTTTAGAAGTAGAAGTAGAAGAGTCTACTACTAGAGTCTAGAGTCTAGTACAATTTATTTAATCTCTTGAATGTACATGTACTGGATAACAGAAATCTGCAACTAGATCTAGATTCGAGATTTTAGTAAAGGCAGAGTCCAGGGAAAAACTTCAAGAAATTCTCATGGTGATGAGTAAAGAGAGACCAAAACAATCTCAATAAATAATATATCGCGACTATCACGGCACATCACTTCACCTATACATGTTCCGGTAACTACCTATAAATAGATGGAAGTTTGACCCGTGTCAAAGGTTGGTAGGCCTATGTGGCTGACGATTCGTTAAGTGGCTGCGGGTTGACGAAAGGGAAAAGCGCATAGGCGACATTAATCAAGCAGTGTACACGAAAACAAAATTTTCTTTTTCTTTCTTTTTTTTTTTGGTTTGGGGGGGGGGGGGCAGGTTAAGTGTTTTACTGCGCTCGCGCCACTGCATTAGGTCATATGAGCTCGCGGGACACACAAAACATTTTCAGTTGGTGGGAAATTTTGAATTTTGCCCGGGTGGCGACCGAAGACTGCCCTTATCGATTTTGAACCACCAAGGGATCTTTAAGGTGAGCAACTTTCACTCGGGACCTCCGAGATTTTCGCCCTTGTCCGAGAAGGCTAGGTGTAGATCTTTTATACCAGAAGATCAGGGGTGTGGCTGAAAGACAGCAGGAAGAAAAAGCCAAGGAGTAGCAGTAGAAAGGATGCAGTAAGAGTAAGTAGCCCAGAGGATAAGCAAAGGAGGTGAAGGGGTGGGTCAGAAAGTGGAGACGAAAGCAGACGACAGAACATTGTTAGAGAGCAAGAAAAGATGTGAAAGGAGAACATTTTAGAGAAGTAAATTGTCTGTTGCTCTCTTGATTCGAACACGCGACCTATTGAATGAGAGGTGAGCACCTTAAACCTCTTGGCCACGAGAGCCCCCAAAAGTGTCTCTACGGTAAGCCAAATTTGAGCTGTGGTGGTTTTACGCTTCTCGCTTTGAACGAAGGGCGTGAGTTAGTCTCCCATGTGGAGAAGACAGTAAATGTCTATAGCTGTTAAATGTCAGCTAGCTTATTGTATAGCATGGTCTTAACATCTGCACTAGATTCTTTAATAGACTCTTTAAGCATATTATCGCTACCTCAGAATTATAAAGTCTTATCTAACATATTTGGTCGTTTTGTGTTACTAAGACAATGAGGTCTGAATGAAATGTTCATCTTATCTTTGCGGAGGCGGAGCGGTTAGTGCAATCGTCTCCGAAGTGGAAAGTCCTGGTTCGAGCCTCGGTTCGGACACGGGTTTTTTTTTTGTCCCTTCCTACCCACACAGCAGTTATGGGTACCTGACTTCGAGTTGGGGAAATAAAGGCGGCGTGGAAAGGAACTGGCCGCCCTACCACGATATGCCTAAGGCCCAGAAAGTTGTCTCACTAACAAGGAAATACCCAATGCCCGGATCGGAAGCGGGAACAACTTTACTTTTTAAATTTAAAGCTGTCTTTCTGTTGAGGCTTACTCTCTGTTGATCCTACCAGGTAGGGTTGAACATCCTACCTCCTAGAAAATTATACTTTTATAAAAAGTCCGAACTTATCATATTAAATATACAAAATGGAAGATTGTACCTCTTAAATCATGTTTGTAAAATCCAACCTTTAGCACACAGCCCCATACCATAGATACTTCTGATTACAAAGCCGATGTTATTACAGCCATTTTAAAACAACCCAGAAAGTCAACACAACATGTCTGACTCTAAAACAAAAAATAAGGAATAAAGCAAAAAGACACATAAGGTAAGCAAAAACACAGTCACACTTTGTAAAGAGGAGGGGGTCAAAGTTTAACGACCTTTATAATTAAAAAAAGAAGAAAGAAATTCTACTTTGCTATTGCCAATACGACCCCATTAAAATAAAATTTAACCCCCCACCCAAATAAAAACAAAACAAAATTAAAGTCCGGTAGAGACAATTAACTTATTGAATAAATGAAAAACGCACTCACATACTCCCCCCCCCAAAAAAAAAAAAATTAAAAACTGAACCAAATACAGTGAACAAAAAGACCCCTGCCTCTTAAAAAATGCAGAGCAACCCCAGATGGATTTGTGCGCAGTCTGTCATGTCCGCCTTAACATTGTCTGAACTCCTGAAATCTCTATCTTCTGTTGAGCGGGGGTCTCTCGTGGACTAGAGGCTAAGGTGTTCGCCTCTAATTCAAAGGTCACGTGTTCGAATCCGGGTAGCGACGGAAACATTTTCTTCTCTAAAATTGTCTCATTTCACCTCCTTTATTGCTCTTTAGCAATGTTCTGTCGTCTGCTTTCGTCTCCACTTTCTGCCCTCACCCCTCACCACCTTTTCCCCTCCTCTGGGCTCCTGACTCTTTCTGCAGCCTTTCTACGGCTACTCCTTGCACCCTTCTTACTGCTGTCTCTCAGCCACACCTCTTATCTTATGGTAGGAAAGATCTAACCTATCCTTCTCGGACAAGGGTGAAAAATCTCGGAGGTCCCGTGTGCAAGTTGTGCACGTTAAAGATCCCTTGGTGGTCTAAAATCGATAAGAGTAGGCTTTGGCCGGCACGCGGGCTAAATCAAAAATTTTTAACAACTGATAATGCTTAAGGTGTCCCGCGCGCTCATATGTCCTTATGCAGTTGCGAGCGCCGTAAAACTTACTTACTTACTTTTACTTTTTTCTTCCGCTTGTACCCTGGGGTGTCGCGAGGAGACACAGGTGTCTGTCTGCAGCAAGTCGTGTGGCCTGTAGGAGGGACATCCCATGATCTTTAAGGGTGTCTGCCACAGATTCACTCCATCGTCGCCTTGGTCTTCCTCTGGCTCTCCATCCAGAATATTTAATGTTGTATGCTCTCAGAGCTGGATGGTTTGAGGGCATCCGCGTGAGGTGTCCGAACCACTTGACCTTTTGTTTTTCAATGTGTGGTAGGACTGGTGTTGCTCCCACGGTGTCCCTTATGACTTCATTTTAAATTTTGTCTCTTCTTGTTTTGTTGACCGCTCTTCTTAAGCATTTCATCTCGCATGTGACCAGTTTCCTCTCTAGGGCTTTTGTTAGAGTCCATGTCTGGCACTGATATGTGAACGTTGGAAGGAAAATGGCGTTGATGAGCTTCGCCTTGGCGCCGTAAAACACTTACCAAAAAGAGAACTCCACAAAAACCCCTCAGATTAGAAGAGGCAGTTTTGTCATGTCAACGCACAGATCTAAGCTTACCAGTCTCCCCTAGACAATGCCCGGCGACTACAGTGCAGCGTTACACAGCGTCACATCGTTACAATGTTACATCGTTACAATGTTTCAACGTCACTGGGTTATATACATATTATATATAACATGATCCTCTGGGTATTTGGTGTGATGAAGTGTATGTCGCTAAGGTATGGAGGGCTTCCATTTAGCTCGCTCGCCTTCCAAGTAGAGAAGAAATCTGATAGAGATCTTAAGATCTTTCTCTGCAATCGCGTCGAGCTCACGAGGTTCTATGGCGCTATGAGGTGAGCTTTTGGGTGGGATGAAATTGCGCCGAAAAAAGGAGGTGGTGATGGAGGATGTGGGAACGGGGGTGGGGTGGGTGGGGGGGGGGCGTGATGTTGTAACGACGGAAAGATGACCGAGAAAAAAAGGGGGAATGCGGGTGGAAGGGGGGGGGGGGTTGTTTGTTGGGCGGGGAAAATTAATGGGAAATATACGAGTTTTGGAATGAGCGAAGAAAACAGGGCATGGTAAAAATGGCTTCCGTTTCCTGAATGTACAAGTTTCATTTTTCTTTTCTTGTGTTTATTTCGAAAGAAAGAGTGAGTAAGATGTTGGGAAGCAGAGAGGGACTTGGGCGTGGTGTGGTATTGAGGATGCTAAACTCTTGAATGACTTCTTTCATGATAAAATACAATTAATAAAATCCAACGTAGTTTAGGTTTAACGTCAAATGCAACACTGTAATGCTGTTTCAGAGGCAGGACCTCCGATTGGACCGAGTCAAAGTTGAAAGTTCGTGTAAAGTGACTTTCTCAAGTTGAGGGCACATTGTCAGACAGAGCTGAGCCTTCAATCCCCGAACAGGCACTGTCACGATGACGAATCCGGTTGCCCAACCACTAGACTGCCGATATCATATTTCAAAAGAAAGTACCAAAAAGAAAAAGGACTAAAGTACAATATGCGTTAAAGTGTAAAATTAAATTTTATCACTATCTAAAAAATCAACTATAATTCTTTATTAATCAATTGTCGTTTTCGCTTGCATTTTTCATAACACGTTTGTAACGTCAACTTTGAATGCCTTCCCCTTCAAAGCGTGTGTATGCTTCTTGACAATTAATTTATTGGCGTCTGTTTTGTAAAAGTTAGACACGTTGTCAGTGCAGACAAATGACGCGAGCTTGATTCTCACTTGGCTAAGATATAATTACAATGCGCAATACTAATTATGAATCGCCGTCTTTCAACTGGGATTTTTATGGTATCCTACGGAGCCTGAGCTAGATCTGTGTGGCAGACTCGAAGCTGCCTGACCCGGGGCCGATCTAAAATTAATTGTCTCGATGGGTATTTCACATTCCCCATTTCACTCGTCCAGCAAATTGTTTTAGAACGCCTCACTTCCCCCAGAAAAAAAGACGTGGCTGAATATAAAAATCCATGTAATCATTTTATTTTTTGTTGTTGTTGCTGGGGTTTTTCTTTTTGTAGAAATGGAAGAATGTCATGGACCGATTTCCCATTTCCTGTTTAGACAAACTGTGTCAGTGTTCACACCCTTTGAAAGGATGTGATTTCAGACACGGCGTGAAAAATCACCTGCCCACATTATACCCCTTATAATATGTGGAACGCTTTATTATACTTTTCTATAATATAGGTGGCACATATATATACTTTTTGTCACCAAACATCCGTCTTCGTTCTCCTCCCCTCATTTTATCTCCAACTCATAAAGATCCATAACTCTTGCGACAATTTTATGCAGAGCGCATAATTTTATTGAGGAATATTCTTCATTTTTACTTCCCTCGAGACGAATTCCCGCAGTCATAAGGTTCTAAAACGCGATCCTGTCGCATGCTCTCTGTTTATGACCATCATAACACATCCCAAGTTGTTGCCTTTATCCTCGTTTAATGTTCTTTTTTTCAGCGTACTTCTAAGTCTGGAATTCCCCAGCTAAGCCAACACCCCCTCCCGTTTCTTATTTCTGCATGCAGAAGTTACGACTAACTAATGTTTCCTTGTTTGAGGTGCTAAATATGTTGAGGGTTAACTGGGAATAGGTGTGGAGAGATGTGAGTGGCAGAGTAATGTAATGTGTTTGAGTTGAGGATGCACTTTTTGTGTCTTGGGAGAAAGAAAGATAGATAGATAGATAGATAGATAGATAGATAGATAGATAGATAGATAGATAGATAGATAGATAGATAGATAGATAGATAGAGATAGAGGGATAGAGACAGAAACAGAGACAGACGGAGAGATAGATAGACAGAGAGACAGAGACAGAGAGACAGATACACGGACGGATAGAAAGATAGGGGAGAGAACGAAAGGGGGATTTTCACACAGAGAGAAAGAAAGAGAGGCCCATAGAGAGAGAGATACAGAGAGAGGAAGAGAGAGAGAGAGAGAGAGAGAGAGAGAGAGAGAGAGAAGAGAGAGAGAGAGAGAAAGAGGGAGAGAGAAGGACCGACAGAGAGAAACACACACACATACACATAGAAGGTCCAGGGGCTCTCCTTACTTATTAACGTCAGTTTAACAGTTGTATCCGTCTCCTGGTCCATCTTTCACAGATAAATCCCACACACACACACACACGCACACTCACACACACACACACACTCTCTCTCACACACACACACACCCACACACACGCACTCACACACACATACACACACACACTCACACACACATATACACACACATACACACACGCGCACACACACACACGCACACACACACGCACTCACACACACACCCACACACTTGCTCTTCTCACGTTAGGTGAAACATGCACATTTTGGGTGGTTTCTTCCCCTTGGATTTTTTTCAGCCATTACTTCCCCTGGTATGGCAAATGTCCAAATATTTCGCTTCGTTGCCGAGACAGATTTACAAGCAGGAGAGGGTTAACAAGGAAAGCGGCTCCGAAAAGTTCTTCCCAAGAGATCCTCTCAGAGTTAAATTGATATTTTGACAAGCTTTACTTTAAACGTGTAAACGGCGAGCTTGCCTTTTATACGACACGCTGAAAATAACAGAAGAATAGGGGTCTCTGAACTCGAGGCAAGGTTTTATGTCTAAGAGTTTCTTTTTGTTGGTCATTTCAAGGCCAGTGTACGGGTATTGTTTTAGATCTTAGAATGAAAAAGTACGCCTAGTTTTGACTGTCTGTAGTCGCTGTTTCATGTCATGTTACTATCTAGAGGAGATATTGGCTTTTGATTAAAAAGACAAACCCTTTTACCCACCACTTCCTCTACGCCACGAAAACAGCAACAACAACAAATTGTTCTTTTATCTTTTCCATAGATTCCATATCTTTTTCTTTCGTTTTCGTGGCTTCTTGAATAAATCTACGAGTTTAGCGGGTTTCAAGTTCATCTATGAAGAGAGGCTTGAGAATGTGTCTTGCTGTTATGAAAGCTTAATAATATTACAGCAGCAACAACAATAACAACAAAACAACAACAACAACTACAACGACAACACCAGCAACAATAACAATAACAAAAACAGCAAAAGCAAGAAACATGATTATAGTAATAATGATGATGATGATGATGATGATGATGATGATGATGATGATGATGATGATGAT
>NW_004797807.1:340880-342177 GCF_000002075.1 Aplysia californica
CCCTCCCCCTCTCTCTCTCTTTTGTCTCTTGTCTTTTTCTATTTTCTCCCTTGTACCTTCTCTAACTCTTCTAGGTCTCTATCCCCCTCTCTCTGTCTAATATTATCTTTCTACCCTCTCCCCCCCCTCCCTCACTCCCCACCTTCAACACTTATTATTTTGCCCTAAGCGCCCCTAATTCGCCTGTGTACAATCTCGATCCTCTATCTAGAGATAGTAATAAGTCTCCGTCTCTCCTTCCCCTTCGCCAGGACCCACACACCTCAGCCAGAGGTACCCCAGTGCGTTCTATTATACCGATCAACCGTTTTTTCCTCTCGGTGTCTGGGGATTCTGTGTGCGGGCAACACCCAACTAAAATGCACATGCAGACGGTGCACGAAAAGGCATATAACATACCTGTAGTTTATGATTATTATAATGGACTATAAGTTGAGTTACATGATTGCTTATGAGTGAACAAGGGACCAAACTAGATTTTTATACAAACATAAACAGAAAATACGACCAACCTCCCTGTGTAGTGATTACGCTTTTCGCCCTCACACGCAAAAGACATGAGTTCCATTCCCTAGTTGGGAAATTGTTCATCGAGCTAATTGATCTAAACTGCGTCGGTTTGTAGAAAGGGATGGGGTGGGGGTGGGGGGGGGAGGTTAAACACTTACCGTGGGTGGCTGGTGGGTGCCCTGGCGTGGTTTGTTCCTTATTTCCTATCAAACATATGTCGTTTTTGTCTCTTCTCACTCCTACTTCTTTTTTTGTGTTTGTTACTTATTTGTCCTACGTCATATCTTCGGCACTTATATGACCTAATTATGTTGCAAGTGCCGTAAAACTCTAACTAAAACTAAAAGAATAGCTCGTCTAAAAAATGTGGGTGCATGTACCCTGTGAGGTTCAGACCATCCATCCATTATGTGTCTCCGACTCAGGTAATCTTGACAACAGTTTTGTTGAGATCACTTCGCCAATGTGGGTTTTCCCGACTAGTGTGAGTACACACATGCTGGTGGGTCCGTACTGGCTGCGTCACGGGGGTACGGGTGGGGAGAAAAGTAAGTCTAAGAAGTTGGGGGTGGCTGTCAAGTGAGGAATATCATGCTCCTTAATATCGTCATCGTCGTCGTCATCGTTTTGCTATGATCAGCAATAACATCACAGTTGACAATGCAGAGTAGGGATGGAGGATAATTTTTGTTAATCAATATAAATAATTCTAAAAAATTGTTTCTTAAAGCTGCTCATCATCATCATCATCATCATCATCATCATCATCATCATCATCATCATCATC
>NW_004797807.1:343073-347335 GCF_000002075.1 Aplysia californica
GAGAGAGAGAGAGAGAGAGAGAGAGAGAGAGAGAGAGAAAGAGAGAGAGAGAGAGAAGAACGAGACATCTGGGGCAGACAGAGAGAGGAAATGGAGAGGTCCAGATGGATTGGGGAGAGAGAGTGAGGGTGAGGGGGTAGAGAGGGAAACGTTGGCATGGAGAGAAACAAGAAGACTGAGAGACGGGTTGATGCTTAAAAAGAGCAGGAGAGTGGAAAGTGGAAGACTTATGTGACAGAAAGAGATGGGAAGAATGAGCGAAAGATGGGAAGAGCGAAAGAACCAAAAGGAGGAAGAAAGAAAGAAAGAAAGAAAAAAAGAAAAAGCTAAAAAAAAAAATAGAAAGAACTAAAATAAGAAAGAAAAAAACAAAAAAAAAGAAAGAAAGAAAAAGAAATTAATAAAGAAAGAACTAATGAAAGAAAGAAGAAAGAAAGAAAGAACAAACAAAAAACAAAAGAAAGAAAGAAAGAAAGAAAGAGAGAAAAACAAAAGAAAGAAAGAGGAGAAGAGTAGAGTAGCGCTCCCCCGGTTCACGGTTCATAACTCTCTTGTGATATGAATATGAGGAGCGAGAGAGAGAAAGAGATGAACAGATAACAGCCGTTGACAGCCCCCTCGCTTCCCGCTCGTTCCAGTAAATGTCTGAATTCTTGTTTGAAGCTGCACTTTCCCCACGCCGCACTTGTTACGTTATACCACACGTCTCATGTTATTGCCGAGGTTCCCACGGCGGGGGGTAGATCTTACCGTAGCTTTGGCTATTGTTTTACTCGGTTTGAGGGAGCGTGATACGCTAATTTCAACATTCTAATGTAAAGGGATTTAAAAAAAACCCGACAAAACAAACAAACAAAAATAAAACTCAACAAATTAAATGCAGTCCACTTCCGATAGGAAGAAGATCAGAACAGTTGTTTTTTAAATGGTATAATGGGTCTGAAAAAGGAATGAAGATTAAACCTGGACTCTGCATGTAGAAGATCCAGTGTTAAACGTGGTCTTCGTACACAATTATTATGTTTAGGAAAATACTCCCTAAAATGCCGTCTTGACAGTTCGTTCTTCGTATCAATAGTACTCGTAATGTTTTTGATGTGATGTTTCTCATCGACATCGATTGGGCCTTGATAGTGTGAATGTCAGCATATGTGCTAGCGTTAAACTAGAGATTGTATAATATAACATATTTTTATGCAAGCTCACACACATGTACCTTGCGTTAAGAGAAAGGTAAAGTGAACCGCTTGAAAATATTGAATACCTCGTAGAAGGTTCACCTCCTGGAACAGTGTCTTAATGATCATAATCAAGAATAGATCTAAATCGTTCTTTGAGAACGTTCGAAACTGCAATACCTTTTTAAAAAAAATCGTGCGTTCTTACTTCGAACAGAATTATTGGTCAAAAGCTCACAGAAGAACTTGGAACTGGATTTGCCCAAACTAAAAGAGACCTCCTAATTTTGCCAAGGATACGCCTATACCATTTTTTCTGTAGTTGACTGCTATCTTGTACTAACACCAATTTCCGAACTATGGTAGTTTTTGTCATAGCTGTCAAGGGTGTTGAAAAATCTTTCCTCTGAGCCTAAATTAGTTACTTATTAGGGGTAAATGCTTTTGTTCGGTGGAATTTTCGATTAATTTTTGTACTAGAAAATTGCACTAACTACCGTTTTAGAGATTGGAATTTGACGCTTTCAAAGTGATGTTTTCGTCAATACCAGAACGATAAAGTAAGTACAAGATAGCGTTTACCTTTCCATTTTTCAATCATTTAGTTCCCTCTTTTCGGAGTGGCAAAAAATAAAGCCCACCAGAGCTCACGACCTGACCCTCCTCCAAACCACACGACTCGTTTATCTTCATGCCATCAACCGGTACCAACGAAAGAGAAAAAAAGGAAGTAGAAATGAATTTATGAATGAGGTACAAAAAGGGAAGTGGATTCCGACCAAATTGAAATCTTCAATGTGGCCCGCGCGCTCATATGACCTTATTATGCAGTTCGAGCGCCGTAAAACACGTACAAAAAGAAAAAAAAAGTCATTTACTAAGCACTTGCTACTGTTCCTCATAATCTAAGTTGTCTAAAATTTTGTTGAACCTACTTTCTAGAACTGAGTGCGGTCAGGAATTTTATTCCCGGTCATAGTTTTACGGAGTCCATTGGAAAAACAAAACCGGAAAGAGTCAAATACTTGAAACCGTGGAGATATCAAAATCTTGTACACTCAGAACCAAATGCTTGTTTGACGGTAGGTTCTATGTTTTGGTTTGATTTCCGAAATTAACTAACACAAATAGTTAACCAGCAGTCAAACAGAAATGAAGATAATATTGTGAGTTTACAAACTTTAGGAATGGAAATTCATGATTATTCTCATTTTTCCAGAGGGCTCTTCAAACTGTGATGAATAATTTTAATTGTTTCTAGCTTCTACATTGCTCCCTTTCTTTTCAACCTCAAAATCCTTTCAACGATCTCTGTCTCTCTGAAACAGACTATCAATCCCTGGTCCATGCACCACGCTTGAAGAGCCGTAAAATTCAACACAGCTCAAACGAAGCGAGCAGTTTGTCGACTCCACAGTGAGTAGTGCTGGGTGGTGGGGTTTCCGATTATTGAAAGCTAGGAATTGTAAGAATCGACTTTGAACCCAATTACTTTCTAATGATGTGATTTCTTCCTGTGGTTACGTGGTTGGCTCCGAACATCTTCAAGATTTAGGATAACCTTGTTTTAAGAATATTGCAATTTAAGGCACCAACATTAACATTTTTAATCATAATTCTCTTTCAACGAATAAGATTTTGATGAACAAAGTACATGTAATTGGTAACCGTTGGTTTACTAAGACACTTTGCGGTCACTTGGCGCAATACTGCGACGGTAAAAATTATCCGTTCCGCGCCAGGCCTAAAAAGTCCATGGCAGTCACTCTCCTGGCTGGGTGACCAGATGGGGTATTTTTTACTGCTGGCTGTGTGACCGCAAAGTGTTAGAAAGGCAACAAAATTTTTCTCCCTTAACACCAATCGCGGGAATCGGTTCCAGAATCAATTCTTGGTGCAGCTCTACTCCACAGGGTCCCAGTCTCAGAACGGAACATCTATCAGCACCCCTAACCCCGACCGCCGTGTACAACAAATGTGTACTGTCGGCCATGTCGTCACGGCCTGCGCGCGCATGCGTGTCTCACACGTCATGGACGATTTGTGAGTGTGGCATCCGGTCCAGACTTCTATCCTTCCAGGGGCAAACTTGTCACGTGTCATTGCCGAACATGTGTGTATGTGTGTGTGTATGTGTGTGTGAATGTGTGTGTGTTGTTGTGTGTGTATGTGTGTGCATGTATTTATGTGTGTGTGTGCAAGTGTGTATGTGTATGTGAGTGTGTATGTACGTGTGTGTTTGTTTGTGTGTGTGTGTGTGTGTGTGGGTATGACATTCGGTCCAGACTGCCTCCTTCCAGTGGCAAACTTCGCCACCTCAGAATTACAAAGTTCTATCTGCTCAGTGCCTAGTCTTCAGAAATTTGGAGTAAAAAAATTGGAGTTTCATATTATTTCAAGCTTTTTCGGAATACAAATCTCTGAATATCTTGACAACGACTCAGAATTGTCTTTCAGTTGTGATAGAGCAGAGACAGTATTTGATTTCTGACCTCATGGTCTTAGTAACTCAAAACGGCCAAAAATGTCAGATAAAACGTTGTAATTCTGATGTAGCGAAGACTTGTCACGTGTCATTGCCAAAGCCATGTGTGAGCCAGACCCCAGTGACGACGTTCATGATGGTAGCGTGAAATTATATTTGTTTCATCGCTGTGTTGCCAAACGGTGGAATCATTTGCTCGTTAATTTTTGGGGGCATATAAACTTACTTGGGGGGGGGGGGATTCTATCCATCTTCCCGCACATTTTCTATCCTTTATTTCTCCGGTATCATCATTATCATCATCCAGTGCCAGATCTGCGGCAGACATCGGCGACCATGGTTCGCCATTCATTCCTTTGCTCGGAGGCTCTTAAAAAAGCTACATTTCCTTGATGTTTCCCCGTTACCCATTTGTTTAGGTTCCCTAAGTAGGTTGTTCTGGCCTACCCCTGCCTCATTTGCCTTCAATTTTGCCAGTGAGAGCTAGATGTTTCAAGACCTTTATTTCTCCAGTATCATATTTGACTGAAATACTTTAGCTCTCAGTCTGAGTTCCCAACAGGAAATTTTTAGATATGAGAATCTAGAATGGGGAAAGG
>NW_004797807.1:348378-349294 GCF_000002075.1 Aplysia californica
GGGGCAGAAAGTGGAGACGAAAGCATACGACAGAACAGTGCTAGAGAGCAGGAAAGGGGGTGAAAGGAGACAATTTTAGAGAAGAATTTTTTTCTGGATTCAAACCCGGGACCTTTGAGTGAGAGGCGAACACGTTAACCCCTAGGCCACGAGAGCCCCCACCAACCGTCTAGTAAGATTCTGAATTCGCTTACAAGAATGCTTAAATAAGACTGCTTTGAACTCCAAACAATCATGGTATCGTCATGTATTGTTCTTATTCGGTTTTAATAATGTTATTTGTTGCTGCTGTTCGCTTGTTTGTTCGGGACGGAAGAGGAGGAGGAGGGGGTTGCGTGTGGGGTTTTTTTCCTTTTCATTTTGTTATTTGTTGAGGTGTTTTCCATTTTGCTATTATCTTCCCTTTGCTTTTTTGCTTTCGTTTTGCTTTCTTTTAATTTCTTTTGCTTTCGCTCTGAAGTAGCTTTTTTGTCCTGATTTTGGTTTGTTTATTTGCTTTGGATTTTGGGGGCAGGAGTTGGTGTTTGAGTATTGCTTCTGTTCCATTTTATTCTTCATTCTTCTATTTCGTTCTGTATTGCTTCAGTTGTTTGTTTTGTTGTCTGTTATTCTGTTGGGGAGAAAATGGGTTTGAAAGGTAAGAGGCAGGGGGTAGTTCTAAAGAAATGGAGAGCAGTCGGAGTTGGTTGGGGAGGGGAAGGGGGAAGGGGCAAGTTGATAGGAGTTTGTTGGGGATGGGGTGGTGGGAGGAGTAGTGAGTAGGTATCTTTCACACTCCTAGAATTCTTCCCCTGTTGTGTCCCATAAAACGGATGAGAACCTCCGAGCTCGTGAAATGAGTTATTGCCCCTTGACAGCGTCTCCGTGGCTCGGGAAGTTCTCTAGTCTGCTCCTTTCTCTCTCTCTCTCTCTCTCT
>NW_004797807.1:350100-352535 GCF_000002075.1 Aplysia californica
GGGGAGATGTGAGTTCGAGGACGGAGGGTAAAGGGGGAGGGGTGGGGTGGGTTTGGAGATTTATGGAGAGAATGGGGGGGTGGGAGGTAAAGGAAGGGTAGAGGGGTGAGTGCGGAGAGGGGGAGGGGTGTGTGGGAGAGGGGTAAACAAAAATCATTGCAATTTCCCAATATAGTATAATAGTACTGACTTACTTACTGTCGAAATGTTTTGGTGAACTAGAAGATGGAGTGAGGGAGCTAGTGGTTTGGGGGTGGGAGGGGGTGGGGTGGAGCGACATTATGAGACGAAGAAGGTAAAGGGAAGAATGAAAGGGGTAGTGCAGGGAGGCATGAGTTTGGAGAGGAGAGAGGGGGATGAGATATTTTTAAAAGCATTGCCAATTCCTAATAATATAGTACTTACATACTATCAAAAGGAAGGAGATGTACCAGAAGATAGAGTGGGAGGAATTGGTACAGAAGGGGGGAGGGGGTGGGGTAGAGATAAAAACCATTTCCCATTTCCTAATTAATTATGGTACTTTTATATACTGTCAAAATGAATAGGTTTACCATGTGTTTGGAAATGTGTTTGCTTTTTGCTTTAGTTGACCTGTGTCTTGAACGGTACCCACGCTCACTTCCCACTTCAACTTTTTTTCCGTTTTTTTTCTAAACATTCTAACATTATACAATGTAATATTTTCCAGGAAGACCATAATCTGACTAAGATGACCCCACTTGGTCGCTTTTAAGCACAAGGGGGCTATCCCCGAAAAATGTTGTTTTGAGAAAATCGAAGGTAAAGTTTTTGCCCCTTGTTCAGTTTCTTCAAAAGACAAGGAGAGCTTTCTCTATAATCAAACACATATTATACTCACAAATGAAACCAAACTTCTCCTATAGGTAGGGCAATATCCACTTTTGGTGTTGGTCAAAATTTCTTGAAACCCCCAAAATCTGGGTTAACCTGTTCTTCCTTAAAAGCGACATTTTCCCTTGACTATGGATGATCGCCTTAGACAGGTTAAATGCACTAAAGGTCTTATAAGTCTCTTTGTCGCTGTCTGTAACGTAACTTGCGTGGGTCAGTCTATCGAGATTCGCAGAGGGCTGATAAATTGTTGACTCCTATTATTGTTTCTTTTCTGTTCAATGTACTTCGCAATCAATTTCTTCCAACTCATGATCAATGAAGTTTATATTTTACCCTCTCCTACTTACTTTACTTTACAGGTTCTTTTCTTTTCTTAAACTTTTGAAATGTTTCAATCCTGTCTCACAAGCACCCATGAATTTTGGTTCAGTTCTTCGCCTTACACGCAAAATGCTTTGGCTTGATTCCCTAGTTGGAAAATGTTTTGTAAAGGGGCCTCCTTCAATTCACCGAGATGTGTCACTCTCAGGGGCGAGGTTGGCATTAAGAAAGAGTCAAAGAAGCCTTATTAAAAACATCAAGCATTATCAACCGGGAACAGAATAAACACTTCATTATTCATCATGTTATGCTTCTTGTTCTTCTTCACTTTTTTCAGTAGTTGGAAAATGCATCCTTTGATCTTCCTGCAATAACATACTATGGCTTTTGCCAATCTGGCTCCTGCCTGAGTTACTTTGTTCCAAGCAAGATTTCTATATCTAGTTTCCATCTTTATTCAGGTCTCCCCCTTCCTCTTTTGCTTTCTACCTTTATGTTATACAATCAGTTTTATTTTTTTCAATATGTATTCCTTGTCTTTAGTGTTCTCCTTTTATTCTGTTGCCTTTGACTCTTCATTCATTTAACATTCAAACTAGATACAAAAACTGATCTTTTCGAATACGATGCACGTTATGGTAACCCGTCAGATAAGAGGGGGGATAGAAGGATATTATACATGTATTTTACCAAGGGTGAGAAAAAAAATAAGACCCAGTGCAAAAGTGGAGTTAGAATGATTGGGATAGGGTTTTTCGGCTTTATGTTGTTGTTTTTTGGGTTGTTTTTTTTTTGGTGTGTTTATGTGTGTGACGGGTCGAGTTCACGATAGATCACTGTGATCGTCAAGATAGTCTACAAGATAGTCTGCACCTGAAAAGGTTTACTAAGGAATAGAAAGAAAAGAAGAGAAAACAAAAAAAAACAAGAGGAGGACCGAAGGTAAGGAGGTATACAGGAGAAGAATAGATGCAAAACTATCACGCCATCATAAGGTGCGCAACTCCACCTTCATTGGAAGGTGAGAGCCATACGCCACAGAGACATTGGCGTCGCCAAACTTTGCCTGTACGTTATGATGGCCTCTGTCCAGCTATCTTTCAAGTCTATCTGTCGATAAAGGGTCTTGTTTAGCAAAAATGAAACAAAATAAAGATAGAAAGAAAGCATGAAAGAAATATAAAAAGAAAGAAAGAAAGAAAGAAAGAAAGAAAGAAAGGAAGAAAGAAAGGAAGAAAGAAGAAAGAAAGAAAGAA
>NW_004797807.1:354114-356651 GCF_000002075.1 Aplysia californica
TAAATAGGATAATAAATAAAAATAACAATAATAATGATAGCAGGGTTCTCACGTTGACAGGTATAGTGGTTAGGCTTTTTAACACACTCTGATGTCAACACATTTTAACATGTCTGTCCATTGCCGATAGTAAAAGAAGAAACATTAATATCCCTTGAGGCAATAATTATCAAGAAGCTCACAGCACGTCGTCAGTAGCTGTAAAAACATTTTTTAAAACAAAACCAAAACCAAATAAGGTCACATAGGCTCCCAGAGAGAAAAGCCTCCTCTTTCTACATTTAAGTTCTCATAAAAGATTGTAAAAGATTGCAACACCATAATATTTTTTGTCAAGTGCATATTCCTTCTTAGAAGAGTTAAAGTAAACTTTAGCCTCCATATTCTGGACTAATTATAAATTTGACCTAGTTCGCACATCGGCGGTCTCATCTCTTAGTTGAGCTATAAATAGGTTGCCGTGACGTCATGCACAAAAAGCGCTTTTTTACTTATTTGATGAAAGGAGGAAATTAAACTTTTCCCCAGAAAAAGTAAGCGTTGTGAACTTTACAATGTTTGATTTATCATTACCCCTAATCTCCATTTGTATTCTTATTCCCTTCCTTTTTCCATTTCACTTCCTTTTTCCATTTCACTTCCTTTTCTTTATTTCTTGCATTTTTTTCTCTCTAATTCTCTGTCTCACTTTTCTTT
The DNA here is from genome assembly GCF_000002075.1 of Aplysia californica. Taxonomy (NCBI): domain Eukaryota; kingdom Metazoa; phylum Mollusca; class Gastropoda; order Aplysiida; family Aplysiidae; genus Aplysia; species Aplysia californica. The sequence continues at coordinate 354,811 of NW_004797807.1, forward strand.
CCTTCTCTCTCCCTCTCTGTCTCTGTCTGTCTGTCTGTCTGTCTGTCTCTCTCCCTTTCTCTCTCCCCTTTTCACCCGTTCTCTCTCTCCCTCTCTCTCTCTCCCTCTCTCTCTCTCTCTCTCTCTCTCTCTCTCTCTTGCCAAATCTCTCAGTCTCTTACTCCTGCCTCTCTCTTCACAACTGCAGTTTTAGAATTACCAAAGACGTATTTAAGTGAGTCAGCATAAAATGTATTTATGTAAATGTCCATCGTGTTTGGGAGAATTGGGTGGAAGGGAGGGGAGGTAAGGGGTTTTTGGTGAAATCAAACCATTCAGTGTCTTCAACCTCTTTTGCTGACAAGAACTTAACAACTTAACGATCCAGAGTAAAAGAATGTCATCGTTTCCAGCCGGTGCACACTTCATTAAAATACCACGGTCAATAAACAACAATCGCCAAAACTTATGAATAGAATCACGTGTTTTTTATATCCAGACGTGACACGTTCTAGCCCAAGCACAGTTGCAAAGTGGCATCTTTTCTGACTGATATGTTCACGTGACGTGTACTCGCCCTGATATATTCAAGTGATATGGGCTCATCCTGACATATCTACGTGACACCAACTCGTCCTGATATACACGTATCTACGTGACGTATTCTTGATTGAGCTAATACGACCATTTTGAGAAGTGTTTTTGAGCTGTTTTTTCAGCACGGATATATGTGAGGCATCGTGGTGGAATCAGGCTCTCATCAATTTTTGGGCATGTAGAGGTAATGGTATCATCTTAAAGCTTGTTCACTTGTCTTTATTGGGATGAAAAAAGTATCCATTTATCTTGAATACAAGTCGAGATATTTGCGAAAGAAGGAGGTTGATGTCATCTGTTTTCAGAGGTAGAATTAGTAAGAAAATGACCGCCAAAGATTAGTTATTTCCTCAGCTTTAGAGTCCGTGGTAACTGAAAATTTACTTTTTTGTGCCTTTAATCAACGTTTTTCAGAAAAATTCACACAAAAATGAGTTCTTTAATGGGCATGAAACATGTTGAGCAAAAAAACCCCCACCCAAAATTCGATAAAAATTAAAAAACCTGCGGAAAAAATGCAAGTTTCTTCACTTTGATTATTTTGAAGAGGGCCTGATTCCACCACGCTGCCTTACATATTCACGTGACGCACGCCACGTTGAGCAGATACTGTACTTTTACTTGACTTCACTCTGACGTAAAAACATCACGTGACATCCCCCCCCCCACACACTGATAATGTCACGTGCCAATGACTTGACTTCACTCTAACGTGATGGAAGGCGTGACAAAATCACGTGGCATCTTCTCATTGACTTTGCTCTTCGCAGCTCACCGTCAGAAACGAAGTATTTTGAACCTGGCTCAGCCCTGTCGGTCGACGTCATCAACTGAAGTGCACCACGCAGATGGGGATGACCAGTGTCCAGCAAAGTCCAGCAAACCAGTGCCCCGCCGTACTCTTATAAAACACATTTTTCTTATTCACAGCAGTTTTGAAAAATCAACGATTTTTGGTTTTCTTATTATTTCTGTCGAGCACAGGGAATGAATGACATTTCTCTTCAGGGTGCAAGATCTATCGTTGATGTATTGTGCAAATAGTTGAGATATTATAAGAAAAACGAAAAAAAGCTGATTTCTCAAAACTGCTGTCAATAAGAAAAAGGTGTTTTGTCAGCGTACTGCAGTGCCCCGCCCCCCTTCCTCCGATGTAATGACCTGTCATGAATAATATGGGTGGGTGGGTGGATGGGGCGGGTATCACCAGTAGTGTTCTTTTTTAGCTTGCTGAAGGGGGAGATCCAAACCTGAGGAGGGGGGGG
>NW_004797807.1:358651-359345 GCF_000002075.1 Aplysia californica
TGATGATGATGATGATGATGATGATGATGATGATGATGATGATGATGATGATGGCAAAGAAAACGAAGATGACGACGACGACGACGACAACCACGACGACGACAATGATAATAATGACGACGAGGCTTATTATCTTATAAGAACAGAACAGATAACTCACCTGAGGATGCGGGTAGGTGTGTGACTGTGAGCCGTAGTGGTAAGGCCAGGTCTTGTGGAAGTTGTACAGGGACGAAGGGAAGTAGGCGTCCGCCCCTAGGGCGAAGTTGTGGTTGCTGCTGCTGCTGCTGTTGCAGGGAGGCTGGTAGGCGGAGTTCCAGAAGGAGGGAGGGAGCTTTCTGTGACACATTAGCGGGGTCTCTGCAAGATAAAGGAGGACGTGGGTATTATTTTTTTAGTCTTGGCACATTAATGGGATCTCTGCAAGATAAAGGAAGAGGTAGGTATGATATTTTGTGCCTGAAAGATAAAGGAGGACGTGGGTATGATCCTTTGTGTCTGAAAGATAAAGGACGGTGTGGGTACAATCTTTTGTGTCTGAAAGATAAAGGACGGTGTGGGTGCAATTTTTTGTGTCTGAAAGATAAAGGACGGTGTGGGTACAATCTTTTGTGTCTGAAAGATAAAGGACGGTGTGGGTGCAATTTTTTGTGTCTGAAAGATAAAGGACGGTGTGGGTACAATCTTTTGTGTC
>NW_004797807.1:359445-361202 GCF_000002075.1 Aplysia californica
CTTATTATCTTATAAGAACAGAACAGATAACTCACCTGAGGATGCGGGTAGGTGTGTGACTGTGAGCCGTAGTGGTAAGGCCAGGTCTTGTGGAAGTTGTACAGGGACGAAGGGAAGTAGGCGTCCGCCCCTAGGGCGAAGTTGTGGTTGCTGCTGCTGCTGCTGTTGCAGGGAGGCTGGTAGGCGGAGTTCCAGAAGGAGGGAGGGAGCTTTCTGTGACACATTAGCGGGGTCTCTGCAAGATAAAGGAGGACGTGGGTATTATTTTTTTAGTCTTGGCACATTAATGGGATCTCTGCAAGATAAAGGAAGAGGTAGGTATGATATTTTGTGCCTGAAAGATAAAGGAGGACGTGGGTATGATCCTTTGTGTCTGAAAGATAAAGGACGGTGTGGGTACAATCTTTTGTGTCTGAAAGATAAAGGACGGTGTGGGTGCAATCTTTTGTGTCTGAAAGATAAAGGACGGTGTGGGTATGATCTTTTGTGCCTGAAAGATAATGGACGGTGTGGGTATGATCTTTTGTGTCTGAAAGATAAAGGAGGGCGAGGGTAAGATCTTTTGTCTGTGATACATGAATAGGGTCTCCGCAAGTTTGAGACAAATTAGTGAGGTCTTTGCAAGATAAAAGACGGTGTGGGTATGATCTTTTGTTTGTGACACATCAATGGAGTCTCTGCAAAATGATTTGTAGGTGACAAATTAATTATGTCTGAGCAAGATCTTTTATCTGTGACACATTAATGAGGTCTCTGCAAGATAAAAGACGACGTGGGTATGAGCTTTGTGTCTGTGGCAAATTAATGGGATATCTGCAAGATCTTTTGTTTGTGACAAATTGATAGGATCTCTGCAAGATCTTTTGTTTGTGACAAATTGATAGGATCTCTGCAAAATAAAGAATAACGTGTCTATGACACATTAGGGGTCTCTGAAAGATCTTTTGTCTGTGACAAATTAATGGGGTCTCGGCAAATAAAGGACGGTGTGGGTGTGAACTTTTGTGTGTGACGAATTCATGGGGTCTCTGCAAGATAACGGAGGACATGGGTGCGATCTTTTGTGTGTAACAAATTAATGGGGTCTCTGAAAAAAAAAAGAACAAAGTGAGTATAATCTTTTTGAGTAACAAATTAATTGGAATTCTGCGAGATAAAGGACTGTGTGTTTGTGACAAACTAACGGGGTCTCTGCAAGATAAAAGACGACGTGGCTATGATCTTTTGTTTCTCGACATATGTGAATTTAACTCTCTAGTCGTGCCCACTGGAATAGAGATATCACATAACAATTTGACTTGGCACTGATATTATAAACACAATATAGATTTTTTAAAACGTCTTGAGGTGAATTTGTTAATTTAATGACAGGATATCGGGGATCTCCACTCCCAAGCCAGGAATAAAAAAATAAAAAAATAAAGCAAAAATAAAACAAAAACAAAAATATAACAAATCAAAATGTGACGAAAATACCCTAAAATAAGGACATTTATAATATTCAAATTTTGGGGTTCAAACGTGGAACCTGTTGGCAATAAAAGCTTAAAGCAGTGTTTCAGTGATACAGCTATCTCTTGACGATAGAGATTCTTCTTTCCTATGAAACATCTATCGTCCTTATCTCCCCTTCTTCATTTTTATGTTTGTTTGTTACTCTCTTGTAACTCCTCGAGCGAATCTTCTGGCGCTCATATGACCTTTTGCAGTTGCGAGCGCTGTAAAACCTCTTCTAAAACTAAAGAGTGCGGATCAAG
>NW_004797807.1:362284-363342 GCF_000002075.1 Aplysia californica
ACGCACACACATGGTACACACATACACACATACACACACATACACACATACACACATACACACACATACACACACATACACACACACACACATACATACACACATACACTCACATATACACACTCATAAACACACACACATACACACACATACACACATACACACATACACACACATACACACACACACACACAGCTGGATTAGCCGGTCCGGGAATTCCCAACATTACGACAGAATCGGGAAAACAAAATATTAACGCCCATCGAATAATAAGTGCATGCGCACACTGCGTGGGGGACATTGTGCTAAGGACTTTGTTACTATAACCAGAGAGTATTTGCTATAACCTAGGCCTAGCTGATCCGAAGAAAATCCACCAACCCTTTCTTATTTCCGCCAACGTATCCTGTATTCTAATTGTAAATAAAATTAACTAATTAATGAGACAGCTGTTTACATGACTGTTTTGAATGACTTGTCAACTGACCTCTGCCTGTTTTTTTTTTCTTCCATAAAGCCATTGTGATGAAAAGTGCGCACTTGAACAACCTCTGTCGCCCGCGCAAACTGATATTGCTATGACTAATACATCACAGGCATTCATAAAGGCTGGAGCGCTGTTGTTTTTAAAAAAATTTAAATTTAAATAACAAATCAGTTTCAGTACAAAGCCTTTACTACACAAAAAGAAGCCTTCTATGTTATTGTTCCTGGTAGATTTCCCGGTTGTTGTTTTTTTGTCTTAACAAAAAAAAAAAATAGAACAGCACTTGACTTGTCTTGTCAAAACAAAATCTTTTTTCGCGGGTTTAGAAGAATCCGGCGACTGTTTTTCAAAGTCGACGTTCTCAAGGACTCTTTGTCACAAAATATTCCCCAAGCCAGTTGCGGTATTCACTCATCATATCACTGTTCACAGAAATGTTCACGATATCCGTAAATAGTGTATTTTTCTGGCCGAATATACGAAAACAACGAAAGCTCTGTTGACGCAGGAAATCAATTATAATTATTAACATATTATTATCTTAATTATTGTTATGTTTTAGCACCGTTGG
>NW_004797807.1:363442-365813 GCF_000002075.1 Aplysia californica
CTTCTCGCCTCTCATCTCCTCCTCCCCTTACTGCAGCTTGTTTTCCTGTCTGCTTGTCTTCTCTTTCCTACACAGTCTCTTACCTTATTATTTTCATTCATACACACTCTTTTTTCATCCCCTATTTCCTTGCCCCTCTCTTCCACCCGAATAATACACCAAACAAAACGATGATACATAGAGTTATTTCATATATATTTAACTTGATCCTTTAAGTGCTTTTTCACTCGTTAAACGAGTGTTTTCCCCTCACTCTCTTCCCCATCCCCCCCGCACTCACAAACACACACACATACACCCCTCCCCACCCCCCAACTCTCACTCTACTTGTATTTTTCCCGTGTGCTCACTTCTCTAGGAGAGAGAAAGAAAGAGAGAGAGAGAGAGAGAGAGAGAGAGAGAGAGAGAGAGAGAGAGAGAGAGAGAGAGAGAGAGAGAGATTATGGAGGTCAAGGAACCCCGCCAGTTTGTCGCAGACACCAGACAGCTGGATTAGCCGGTCCGGGAATTCCCAACATTACGACAGAATCGGGAAAACAAAATATTAACGCCCATCGAATAATAAGTGCATGCGCACACTGCGTGGGGGACATTGTGCTAAGGACTTTGTTACTATAACCAGAGAGTATTTGCTATAACCTAGGCCTAGCTGATCCGAAGAAAATCCACCAACCCTTTCTTATTTCCGCCAACGTATCCTGTATTCTAATTGTAAATAAAATTAACTAATTAATGAGACAGCTGTTTACATGACTGTTTTGAATGACTTGTCAACTGACCTCTGCCTGTTTTTTTTTTCTTCCATAAAGCCATTGTGATGAAAAGTGCGCACTTGAACAACCTCTGTCGCCCGCGCAAACTGATATTGCTATGACTAATACATCACAGGCATTCATAAAGGCTGGAGCGCTGTTGTTTTTAAAAAAATTTAAATTTAAATAACAAATCAGTTTCAGTACAAAGCCTTTACTACACAAAAAGAAGCCTTCTATGTTATTGTTCCTGGTAGATTTCCCGGTTGTTGTTTTTTTGTCTTAACAAAAAAAAAAAATAGAACAGCACTTGACTTGTCTTGTCAAAACAAAATCTTTTTTCGCGGGTTTAGAAGAATCCGGCGACTGTTTTTCAAAGTCGACGTTCTCAAGGACTCTTTGTCACAAAATATTCCCCAAGCCAGTTGCGGTATTCACTCATCATATCACTGTTCACAGAAATGTTCACGATATCCGTAAATAGTGTATTTTTCTGGCCGAATATACGAAAACAACGAAAGCTCTGTTGACGCAGGAAATCAATTATAATATTAACATATTATTATCTGTAGAATTGTTGTTATGTTTTAGCACCGTTGGGTTCTTCTCTCTCTCTCCCTGTCTGTCTGTCTGTCTGTCTGTCTGTCTGTCTGTCTGTCTGTCTGTCTGTCTGTCTCTCTCTTTCTCTCTCTCCCTTTTTCTCTCTCTCTCTCCCTCTCTCTTTTTCTCTCTCTCTCTCTCTCTCTTTCTCTCTGTGCCTCTCTTTCTTACTCCAAGTGTATAACATGTCTACATATTAGAGCGTGGGAGCTTTTTATACGAAGAGGGGTAGGGCTTATAAAGGCATGCAATACGGAGCAAATAAATCGTTTCTTCTTCAACTCCGGGGATTTTCCGAACAAGTGCGCATGTGTGTGTGTGTGTGTGTGTGTGTGTGTGTGTGTGTGTGTGTGTGTGTGTGTGTGTGTGTGTATGTGCTTATGTGTGTATGTGTGTGTGGGGGGGTGCGGTTTGTGGAATGTAATCCCCCCGATATCTATGAGGGTGTTTATTAGAGATAGCGAGTCGTATTAGATAGAGTGTGCGAAAACCATTAGAGAGAGAGAGAGAGAGAGAGAGAGAGAGAGAGAGAGAGAGAGAGAGTGAGGGAGAGAGAGAGAGAGAGAGAGAGAGAGAGAGAGAGACAGACAGACAGACAGAGACAGAGACACAAAGAGAGAGAGAGAGAGAGAGAGAGAGAGAAAGAGAGAGAGAGAGACAGACAGAGACAGAGACACAAAGAGAGAGAGAGAGAGAGAGAGAGAGAGACAGAGAGAGAGAGAGAGAGAGAGAGAGAGAGAGAGAGAGACAAAGAGAGAGAGAGAGAGAGAGAGAGAGAGACAGACAGACAGAGACAGAGACACAAAGAGAGAGAGAGAGAGAGAGAGAGAGAGAGAGAGAGAGAGAGAGAGAGAGAGAGAGAGAGGCGGGGGATAGAGTACACTATCGTCAAAATATAATATTATTTGTTGAACTATTTACCAAGCTTCAGTGAATTTCTCTTTGTGTAGATCAATAAAAAGGTTATCTTATAAATACACGTACATCGATCATCAAAGCCAGCTGTCTCGTACCCCCTC
>NW_004797807.1:366296-378434 GCF_000002075.1 Aplysia californica
CACGGAGAGAGAGAGAGAGAGAGAGAGAGAGAGAGAGAGAGAGAGAGCAGAAGATTGAAGCGTGGTTGGGGGTATTTACGGTCTCCGGGTTGGTGAACTAATTACAGCCTGCTACGTGTAGTTTATTTTTAGCTCCTGGCTTTTTCCAGAGACTCCAAAGTCAGACAGACGCTAGATCACGCATGCGTAGGAACAGCTTGCCTATTTGGAATCATTTTCTTCGAAAGGGTGTCAGAGGTGACGCGTTGTTTGGAGATAACAAGAATAATATATTTAATCAATATGACGTATGAAGAACTCGTACTTGGATCCGCAGTAAGGGAAGTGGTTTATTCCAGCAGACAGAGTTAGAGACAAAACTTAAAACGGTTGTTCCTGACATGCGAAAAGAGAAATGGTAAATTCATTTGATGAAGTCACAGCGTGCCCGCCTGTTTTACTCACCAGAGGTAAGTTTCATTTTCTTAAGCCAAAACTCATTTCAGGGAAGATTAAAAAATAGTAAACAGAAAAACTGTACCGTACTTTCATCTTAGAAATGTATTTATATATACAGTGGTATACAATAAAATATAAATAGGAAAACCCTTGTTCATATACATAAACACACACATATAAAAGCACACACACACAGTCACAGACAGACAAAACACACGCACAAACACACACACACACACAAACAAATAACTACAAACATACACATGTACACACATGCAAACACATACATACACATATACATACACACATACACACATACATACACACATACACACATACACTCACATATACACACTCATAAACACACACACATACACACACATACACACATACACACATACACACACATACACATATACACACACAAATAGACACGAACACACATACACACACATACACACATATACACACATACACACACATACACACATGCACACACATACGCACACACATGGTACACACATACACACATACACACACATACACACATACACACATACACACATATACACACATACACACATACACACATACACACACATGCACACACACACACACACCCACACATAACCGAACGAGCGCACGCTCTTGCAAACGTGCACACGCACGCACGCATTCGTGCGTGGCGAGCGTACACTTATATCCATACATGTGTACATGCATACACGCATTCATGCATACACGCATACTACATGCATGCACACAAGCGTACATGCATACACGCATAAATGCACAGACGTATACTTACATACACACATACACACATACACACATACACACATACACACATACACACATACACACATACACACATACCTGCATATACGCAAACATGCACGGACACCTCTGTACATACATACATGCGAACACACATAGATAGATAGATAAATAGATCGGATAAAGAGATATACAGCAACACCACAACCACCAGCAGCAGCAGCAGCAGCAGCAGCAGCAGTAGCAGCAGAAGCAGCAGAAGCAATAGCAACAACAATAACAACAACAACAACAACAACAACAACAGCATAATATTATATTTTCTTGGTCATGTTTGCTATAACTGTGTCAGTGTGTATTACGTCAAATCCCCGTGCGTATGGCTGGCTGTCTTCCAGTCTCTCAAGGTTCCGAGGCCCTTGACCTCCCCGGGGCCACAATAAGAAGATTTAGATAAGACGCAATATTTTCATGTAGCATGGTGATGAAATCAGGAGCTCGTCTCCTAAGCGGAAAGTCCGGGTTCGAGCCTCGGTTAGGACATGAATTATTTTCGTCCCCTCCTGCCCACCCAGCAGTAATGGGTACCTGACTTCGAGTTGAGGAAGTTACGGCGGCGTGGAAAGGAACTGGCAAACCCACCACAATATTATGCCGAAGGCCCAGTAAGTTGTCTCACTAACAAGGCAATCCCCAATGTCTGGATCGGATGCGGGAACAGCTCTTTAGTATTGAAATCAGGTGCTCGTCAAAGTAATGAAATCGAAGAAACTGGCGTTTTCTCGCCCGTTTGGAAAGCTTTATTGAATTTTTATATTTTAGATTAACACCTTTTATGTCTATTTAAAAACACATTTATTTTTATGTGTGGATTTTACTGCTCAAAGCGTACTCAAGCTTTGGAAGTCACTAAACTTTGGGGACCATTTGCTCGCTCATTTTTCTTTTCACAACTGGCAGCTCCTAAATCTTTCAATAGCTATTTATTACCTCGACTTCCATTTTGGAGAGGTGTATACTTAAAAAAAATCAAAAGCAAGGCAAATGAGTGGGCTTTAAGATTATACCAATAACTACAGGGCCAAAAGTTGACGATCACCTGATTCGACCGCGTCGTGTCACAATTACTTTTCTTTAGGCTATTCCCAAAGGGGGGATATTAACATGTTCTTATGCACAGTAGAATTGTAAATGTGCTGACTTATCAATGTCAAGTTCTTTCTGTCCCGGAGCAACAGAGACGGAACTGCTGCTTTTTCTTTGATCATCTTATTGTCGTCATTTTCCCCTCTACTTCTTTTGTATGTTTGTCACTCTGTTGTGAACAGCTATTTCCGGGGTGCCTTGATAGTCGAAGCAGACTTTGTGCTGTTGAGGCTAGAGAAGTGAGCAGAGTAAGCCATATACCCTTGGCGCTCATTTGACCTTATGCAGTTGCGAGCGCCGTAAAACATTACTAAAACAAAAACGAACAATTGTGAGGCTACGTGGTGGAATCAGGCTCTCGTTAGAATAATCAAAGTGAAGAAACTGGCATTTTCCCGCAGGTTTGTGAATTTTTATCATTTTTTTTTTTTGGTTTTTGGCTCAACACCTTTCATGTCCGTAAAAGAACTCTTTTCTGCGTGGAATTGACTGAAAAACGTTGATTGAAGGCACAAAAAATGTAAATTTTCAGTAACCACGGACTCTTAGGTTAAGGAAATAACTAACCTTTGGCGGCCAATTTCTCACTAATTTTACCTCTGAAACCAGGTGACCCCCACCTCCTTCTTTCACAAATATCTCGACTTGTATTCAAGATAAATGGATGTTTTGCATCCAAATAAAGACAAGTGAACAAGCTTTAAGATGATACCAATAACTCTACATGCCCAAAAATTGACGAGAGCCTGATTCCACCACACTGCCTCACAATTTACTTTCAGGCTTAGGTAGATACGTTACCACATGATAAAACATGCTTTACACAATAGCCACCACAACCGATCCTCTTGTAAGAATCGAACACTACTTTTTTTTGAGTGATAGGCACAGAGTCTAACCGTTGTGTAGCATCAAATAGTAAGTAAGTAAGTAAGTAAGTAAGTAAGTAAGTAAGTAAGTAAGTAAGTAAGTTTATTCAGTGTTTAAGGCCATTGGCCCACATCACGTCCAACAAAACACTCATTTGATAAATAAAGTTTCCATAATGAATAAGTACAGGTTATGCACATATCTCTTATCATGAGTCAAACATTGCATATTTCTATCACTGGGCCCAATCAGGCTGGGAGGGATTAACAATTTCCTTTGATGGACAAAGTGTGAACAATAGAAAATAAAGTGAAATTCATCTTCAATTTCATGAGAGTTACACCTCTCACATAAGTGCGAATTAGTTAATTTCAACCGATAGAGATTGTTATTTAATAGAAGGCTATGGGTTTTTAACAAAGCTATGTAGCAGCACATATCGCTAAACGAGGCTTTAGAATTACTCTTTGTAGTCAGAACAGACAGATATAGAAATTCATTCGTACCAACTGCAGTGAGGTTACTGAACACACAGTGCTACAAATGAAACAGAGAGAGAGAGAGAGAGAGAGAGAGAGAGAGAGAGAGAGAGAGAGAGAGAATGAATGTGTTACGGAGCGGGTTGTCCCATCCCGTGAGACATGTATTTACTTGGCATAATGTCCTGTCTAGTTGTGCGTTTGCGTGAGTGCACCATTAAGTCTAACTTTTGTAACGTCTACTGCCATTGTTAACGACCAAGACAAATTTCTCCCTGCGAGATGAATAAAGATTGTCATTGTCATTGTCATTGTCATTGTCATTATAGTGTGCGATCCCTGATAGCTACCTCTGAAATACTATGTTCTATCTGACAATTTTAGCTACTTTGAATTACTAAGACCATGAGTTCAGAAACCTAATATTCTATCAGCTCTATCAAAATGGTAAGATCATTAGGAGAAGTTATCAAGATATTCAAAAGATTAACCGTCGCAAAAGCGTGACATGTTGTGAAACTCAATAGTTTTGGACGTGAAGTTTCTCAAAACTAAGTACTGAGCAGAGAAAAGTTTGTAATTCTAAAGTGGTAACGTCATGTAATTCCTTATGTTTGTGATTCGATATTGTCAATTATTTATCATACGATTAATTAATTCTGTTTATGATTTACCATGTTTTTTATCTTTTATGTTTATAATTTATTGTTTCTGATTAATTATGTTTATGATCCTTAATGTCCATAATTTATTATGTTTATGATTAAATGTGTATGATTAATTATGTTTATGATTAATTATGTTTATGATTAATTAATTATGTTTATACTGATTATGTTTATGATCCATTATGTTTATAATTAGTTACAATGTAAGTTTCTGATCCATAATGTTTGTGATCTGTATAGCAACAAATGACAGCCTTGTCTGCAGGAACAGATTAATAATAGGTTGCATTTGTAATGGGTTCTATCCAAAAGCGGTTCACGGATAGGCTTAGAGCGTTTTACATTGATGGCTTGATGACTGAGAGTAACCCCCCCCCTCTCTCTCTCTCTCTCTCTCTCTCTCTCTCTCTCTCTCTCTCTCTCGCTCTCTCTCTCTCTCTCTCTCCCTTTCTCTCTCTCTCTCTTTCTCTCTCACTCTTTCTCTCTCTCTCTCTCTTTCTCTCTCTTTCTGTCTCTCTCTCTCACACACACACACACACACACACACACACACACACACACACACACACACACACACACACACACACACACACACACACGCAAAAACAATCAAACATTTCATGTCAACAATAAAACTTAGTTCAGCCACCAAAGCAGGGGCTTTCTCAGCCATAGATTACGTAGAAACCGACGTTGACATCATCATCCAGTTCCAGATCTGCGACAGACATCGGCGATCATGGTTCTCCTTTCATTCCTTTGCTCGGAAGCTCTGAAAAAATCTACGTTTTCCTAATCTTTCCCCGCAACCCATTTGTTTAGGTTCCCCAAGTAGGTTGCTCTGGGCTTGTTTGCCTTCAATTTTGCCAGTGAGAGCTAGATATTCAAGACCATTATGTCTTTTTAGTTATGTCCCAAAAACTGCATTTGTCGTTTCCGGCTTGTTTTTAACATTGAGCGTCTCACGTTGGCTTCGTCAAGGACTACCTCATTTGATTTCTTTTCCTTCCACGATATTCTCGGCAGTCTCATTTCTGTTGCTTCTATTTTATTTTCATGTTGAGTCTATTTTAGTTTCACTGTCTTTAGTGATTGTCCAGCCCACTTGGACAACAACCACTAATAACAACCCACTGGCTTGAACAGCTGTCTTGTATTTCCTCATTTCTCCTCACAGAAGATGGCAGGATGTTCAGCAAGAGAGAGAGCCAGTTCCAAAGGGGTAAGAAATGTCCTTTACGAAGAAACCATGACACCGAAAAGGCGGTTACAGGTGGATTAAGAACCAACACTAACTCGTATAGCTCTGAAGTGTTGAAGTTTATTAACGGTTTCCATGCAGTTGAAGAATTCGATATTTACAAACATTTGACTACGAAAATAATCAGAGTGTTGTTTTGGAGTTTACACCCCGGAAAAGATCACGCCAGTTTTTACAAGAAAGGGATTTCCTCTCCGAATCGTCCTGAGAATTGCACATCATTTCAGCAGGAGAGGCCGAGGCAGGCAGCAGGGTCTAGTGATAGCCAGGACATTTTTTTAGAGATTGCTGAGGTAGAATCGATACGTTATTTGTTGGAGATTCTGAACACACAGGAAGAGCACTCTACTTATGTTCCAGACATCGTAGAAGAGGAGAGACAGCGGGGGGAGGAGGAGAGGGAGGAGGAGAGGGAGGAGGAGGAGGAGAAGGCGAAGGACGTGATTAAAGACAGAAAGTCAATGGAGGAATACCAGGAGATCCTCATGACTGTGGAAGTCTGTGACGAGTTTAAACAGTCACCTGCGATGAAAGCGCTAGTCACTGACGCTTCAGAGAGTCGAGGTTTGTGTGATGCAGAGTCTAGCAAAGTGGAGGTGGACCTGGCGGTTAGATTGTTCATCGTCCAGCATCATCGCTACCCCAACGCCAAAGAGCTGCTTTCCGTTTTGATTGATTTGGATTACAATACTAACAATATTATGTCAAAGTTTGTCAACATGTACAACGCCATGAGTGAAGAGGAGAAAGGGAGACAGTTTCATCCGCAAACGGTACCCAGTTCAGACGGTGAAGACGGTTCGCCTGACGTCACAGCGGAAGTCCCAGATGTTGAGGAAACGGTTGACGAGCCCGATCATCTCAACAGTGAGATGGCTGGAAACAGTAATGACGTCAGCGATCCCACGAGCATTGTGGGAGTCGTCGATGGTGAGAGCAATGAAGAGATTGAAGGAAACACGAACGACAAGAGCGAAGAAGCGACTGAGGATAGCGTCAATGACAAAAGCGCGGATGAGGTGCCAGAGGAGATGACGACTCGACCACGCCACCCCAGACCGGTCCTGTCGCGCAGGGCCGTGCTTGAGAGAGAGAGCAAATACCTGAAGAAGGCAACGCGCTGTCTTCTGTGTGACTCGAAGCCCCCAGAGGTCACGTTCTTGCCTTGCTCACACTTTCGCACCTGCAGCACGTGCTCCACAACAGTCGACTACTGTCCGGTCTGCCAAAAGCGTATTCGTGCTCAGGTGCAAACGTACCTGGCCTGAGCACTCACGTGGCGGGAGCTGCTATGAAATGATTGTAAGTTTTCGACAAAACCGAATGCTTACGTCATTTTGACAAACCGTAATGTTTCCAAACCTTAATGCTTTCATCATTTTGATAAACCTTAATGTTTACGTCATTTTTAGAAACCTTAATGTTTCCGTCATTTTTAGAAACCTTAAAGCTTCCGTCATTTTGACAAATCCTAATGTTTCTGTCATTTTGACAAACTTTGATGTTTACGTCATTTTCACATAATGTTAACGATGATATCAATTTACAAATTTTATCAAAGCTAACAAGCTTTTCTTATCTTTTGGTTGCAATCAAACATAGATCAACTAAGAACTGCAGCTAATTTGTAGAAGCTTTTCATTGTTGTGTTTTCTTCTATTATGAAAAACAAATCTTATTGTGCAAATCTTATCGTGACTTTTACTGTGTTCTCATCATAGAATTCAAGTCTACAATGTTAATAATTGATAAATATTGTAATTATGATTGTCATTGTAATTGTAATTATAATAGAAATTGTAATTGTGGTTTTAATTGTTGTAATTATAATTGTGATTGTAGTTGTAATTTTGATGGTAAATATGATTGTTATTTAAGATTTACGAACGCCTTTATCAATATAATTTAGATCAATCGGGAGCAAGAGCCGATTCAACCCGATTTAAAATGTTATTCTGAATGTTAGTAGAACAACAATATAAAAGTACTGTGACCAGTCACAACCTCAGCATTACAAAGTTCTATCTGACATTTTTGGCCGTTTTGAGTTACCAAGACCTTGAGGTCAGGAACTGGATGCTCTATCTGCTCCATCCTAATCGTAAGATTATTCTGAATCGTCATCACTGTATTCAAAGAATTGCATTCGAAAAATCTTGACACGCTGAGAAACTTAAAATCTTTTTACGTCAACCTTCTCAAAACTACGTACCGAGCAGATAGATCTTAGTAATTTTAGGGTAGCAAGATATCACACTAATTTCAGTATGAAAACCGTGTCGAGAGAGACTCATATTGATTAAGTTATTACTGTTGTGCCTATTTATATTGCTTATAAAATAACTGATTGATTATCAAACAGGTAATGGCGCCAGTATCAGCTGTGTGTAGGGGCAAAGATCATTCATAACAAGATAGTTCACTCAGCCAAAAAGACCGTGTCCACGGAAGTCCGAGCTTTCAAAAATATAAATCCACAGACAGGAAAAAGAGGCTAAAACAGCACATGGACATGGATTGCTGGTGCCTCTATAAATAAATTAATGATGGTTAAGGTCAAGGTCAAGGTTTTGACGCTTTCTTTGGTTTCTCCAGAAGAAGAATAGGAATTGCAAAGTTTGTTAGTTTCACTTTTATTGTTTTTCACACAAGTAGGGTAACTTTGATTGCAAAGTCCGCACATTTTTGAAGAGGGTGCCACCGAAATTTGAGGACACTTTTTAATTGGCTCAAAAAGAGGAGTGAACTATTTTGTTATGTACTATCTTTGGTACAGAGGTTGGTCGCTTCTCTATCGCACACAGGATACCCTGGTTTCGATTCCCAAGTAGGGAGAACATTTCCATCGAGAATCTCGGTCTGTCTGCTGGGATACTGTATCCCTCTCAGCCCAGATTGGCCCTGACAGGCAGGGTCAGAACTCGCCTCCTAAATGATCTAAATTGCGTTAGTGGGGGAGTAAAAACGCTAGTATAAATGTCATACACTGCGGTCATTTTTTAAAATTACAGTATATTATGCAGTTATTACAATTTTACAGGAGAGTCAAAAAAATAAAATAAACAGACAAACAACCAAACAAAACAAACAAACAAACAAACTGAATGTTTTTATCTTTAACTTTCGATTTTGACGAAATAAATGGTGGTTCAGAATCATAATATTTTAAAAGATGCACAGTTTTCTTGAGGAGCCTGAAGTCACTATAATCTCTAGTTTAATTTTCAGTTTTTCATTATTTTCGTTTAGATCTAATCTTGGGAAAGTCCTTCTTCTAATACACCATTGTAAACAAGTGAGGTTTCCATTCACTAGCCGTGCGCACTGTTTCCGCAACTTTGAAATTCTAGAGTGTACAACTACGAGAGCGGAATAGAGAATCAATCTATTCATCTCTATATTTAGACCTTTTAATTTTTTGCATTTCTCAAGATCTATTGCTTCGTTCCAGTAGAGTGTAAAAATATAGTAGGCCAATGACTTTCGGTTGATGTTAATGCACCGGTCAATCGTTCCTTTCATCGAAATGGAGTCCAGCTAGTAGATAAATAAACTATTTAAATAATTTTTAAAAGCCCTGCTTGTACAGTATTTTTTAAAGTACGGCATCACAATAAGGTGGCGTGGTGATATTATTTAGAAGGGGATCATTTAACAACTACAGAAATTACATTATCATTTCATGCAAGTACATAATTATTATGTTGTGTATAGCACACTAAAATTTGTGAGGCATCGTCGTGAAGTCAGGCGCTCGTCAAAATATTGAAATCAAAGAAACTAGCGTTTTTTTCTGGTTGTCTGGTACCTTTGTTCTAATTTTCTTTTTTTTGATTCAACATCTTTTACTTTTAAAAGCACATTTCAGTGTGGATTTTACTGAAAAACATTGATTAAAGGCACAAAAAATTTAAATTTTTATTTTCCAAGGCCTCTTAAGCTATATAAGTTAACAAACTTTGGCGGCCATTTTCTCGCTAATTTTACCTCTGGAACCAGATGATCCTCACTTCTTTCAACTGCAAATATCTCGACTTCATTTCAATATAGATTTATATTTTTTCAGCAAAAGAAAGGCAATTGAACAAGCTTTAAATGCCAATAACCCCATATGACCAAAAATTGACGAACGCCTGATCACACGACGTTGTACCACATCTACAACTTACATTAATTTCTCACGCTGGGGGGTATTTATAAAATTTGTTCCTTCGGTTTTTTTAAATTCTAGTAAATATATTTGTTACACTCCTGAGCTTGTTTTTATTGATCGCACACTTGGATTTCGCTTTTCGTTTTCTATGACAAAAAATCAACAAACAACCAAACAAAACACAGTCACACGAAAAAAAGTCCCCAACTCTTACAAAATGTTCACGCCAATTGAATAGACACGCCTCAACCACACACATAAAATGCAAATCACAAGTGTCTCTTAATTATTAAGCGTTCGGGGGACCTTCCCACTTTATTCTTCAATTATGGGTCGAGTGGGTTAGTTTAAAGTGAACAGGAGACACGGTAGAGTGCTCTATTTAGGAAGGTTTTTCTCATACATGTTTATAGGCTATTTGAAGTCATTGCTGTCATGCAGGGAATTCCCGTTGATTCGCACTCTATCATTCACAAGAGATGCCTGAATTGATCTGGTTGAGCTTATGTCACATTTTCGTGAGTATGCAAGATAATTTCACTTCTTACACTTCAAGCCATAGTTAGTGTAAATTGGTAGTACTTTGAGTACTGATAAGCTGATAATGCTCAAGCGACATCAACATTATAAATACAATTATTATAGTTTAACGAGGTGGAAACCCCAGGTCATGAAGCCATGTAACAGGAAACTGCAAAATGAAGGGTGCGCTTTACAATACCTCCTGGATTCATGATGATATCAGCTAAAAAAAAAATGGGTGGGGAGGGCTGTTGGGTGGGGGGGGGGGAGTGTCACTCTATCCAGATAAGCTCTGATGATAGGGCCAAAGGAACGTCTTTAACCGGTTCTGTTGTTTGTTTTGCATTCGTTTTCATTTGTAAGATAAAATGTGTCACGCCGCGGTGGAATCAGGCACTCGTCAACATTATTTTCGACAATTTGAAGTTATTGGTAAAACTCTAAAGCCTGTTCATTTACTTTGCTTTCGATGAAAAAAAGCACCCAAACTACCCATTATATCTGGATTAGGAAGCGAGATAGTTGCAATTAACGGAGATCGGGGTCACTTGTTATCACGATAAAATTAGCGAGAAAGTGGCCATCAAGACATCAAAGCTGTAGAGAATTTGGAAATAGCAAATTGACGTTTGTGTGCCTTCGATCAACGGTTTTATATAAAAATCCTCACAGGAATATGTTTTAAATGGACATAGAAGGTGTTTGCCCCCCTCCCCCCAACCCAAACACACACATATACTTTGTTCCTCTAAAAAAAACATTTAATTAAAATCTTAAAAAATTTCGCGATGTGCATAAAAGTATTGATTTCTTTTGATTTCATTATTTCTGACGAGAGCCTGGTTTCACCATGATGCCACACAAATTGCCCCCAACCTTGTTGAGTGACTCAAGCATTACTATTATTATTATCGTTTTGAATGCTCGCGCAATATTCTTTTCGACCACGGTGAGCAAACGTTTCGAATAAGGGGCCACTCTGGCTTGGCCATAAACCGTAAAGGGCCACATGTCTCTTTACAGGACGTAATAATAATAGTAAGGTGCTGTGAAGCTTTTTGAAAAGAAAATACAAATATAAATAATATATTACTAATAATTAGTATTGGCTCTATTTTACTGAAAATGCCATCATGTACTCAGAGCCTGTGTACTTCAGTCACGGTTGGGCGCGGTGGAACCAGGCGCTCGTCAAATTTTGGGCATATTATAGAGTTATTGGTATCATTTGGCTTGCGTTCAATGAGATAATTACCCATTTATCTTCCATAGAACTCGATATATTATTTTGGATTGAAAGAGGTGGGGTTCACCAATTTTCAGGGGCAAAATTAGCGATTAAGTAGCTGCTAAGGCTTGGTAGCTTCCAAAGCTTAAGAGTCCTTGGAAACAGAAAAATTACTATTTTTGCTTTTAATTAACGTTTTTCTGTAACATCCACCATAGAAATACGTTTAAGAAAGGACATGAAAAGTGTTGGGCCCAAAAGTTCTAAAAAATTGCCCAACGCCCAGAAAAATGCCGATATCTTCCATTTCATTAATATGACGACCGCCTGATTTCACTGTGAAGCCTTATATTTCTTCTCACTAAGGAAATGGTTACAGCATGGTAAATCTCAATACGTTCAATTATAATTTTGTTACATTTTTCTCAACAATGTTTACGTGCCCAATATAATACTAAAATATGCACACAGAAGTACCGTAATAATAGGCAGCCAGAAGTATCGTAATCCTCTCACTAACGAAATTGTTACAGCATGGTAGATCTCAATACGTTCTTCGATGATGTCATTATATTTTGCTCAAAAAAGTGTAAATT
>NW_004797807.1:379156-380413 GCF_000002075.1 Aplysia californica
AAGAAAAATAAATAAATAAATAAATTAATCAATTAATTAATTAATAACAATCCAACCAAACAACCGACCAACCAACCAAATAAACAAAACAAAAAACTGAAGGGTTTAAAAAAAAATTAATTCATCTATTTATATTGAATTGCCTAAATAATCAAGCGTGTCCAAGAAAGTCGAATAACTAGAACCAGACCATCAATGATTTATTTAGAGAATAACTAGAACACGCACCCAGATTTGGCAAGATAAGAAACAATACGAGAGATTTATGACATAATAGTAATAATATCCCATAAAGCAGAAACGAAACCAAAATACAGCCAGTGGGTCTATTTGCTTGTTTGTTTTGTTATTTGTTTGATTTTATTCTTTGGTTGTTTCATGTTTTTGTTTTTATGTTTTGTATAAATTCATTATCTATGATCAAGTTTAACGTCCTTTCTCTGGAAGCATTTACAATAATACATGTACATGCTTTGTTTTGACTCAAGAAGAAAGCAATTGTGAAGGGTACTGACGAAATTAGTTACTTCTCGGATTCGAGCCCTGTGAAAATAGACAGATCACGCTTATAGGTGAAGTTTTTACTATTTATAAGTATGAAATAACAAAAGGCATGTAACACTTAAAAAGAATAAGGCATCAATAGAAAATCTACAATTTAGACAATAGAGTCGATTTTTGCCCAATATCTCCATTTGTGGATTGCAAGAAGTAACTCATTGGGTCAGCACGCCTCACAATTATTCTTTTCATCAAATGTGCACTATCATGATCTAGACTGTCAAGCTTGTTAACCTGAGATCCGATTGTACCTAAATCTAAATGGTAGCTTTAGTCCCTTTATAAAGGAAACATAATTATGGCCACAATCAGATAGATGTCGAGGTATCTGATAAATGAACGATTTGACGAATATCATTGTTGAAGAGGCAGCAGCAGGGTCCAACAAGTGGGTACTTGTAGGCTTACCTTCTCGTCGCACAATTTCAATTACTGTAAAAAGTTGTAAGATTATTACATCTTTGTTGTATTGCATGCAAGTGTTTCACGGCGCTTGCAACTGCATACGGTCAAATTTATGCGTTAAGAAAATGTTTAGCGAATGTCATTTTTTAAAAGTAAGATTTTATACCTTTTTGTGTGGAACTAATTATGTTCAATACCTAAGCAATCAGCGTGAAAAGTATTTAGGTTATTAATTACACTTTTGCTTCTCTCTCCCTCTCCCCCCCCCTCTCTCTCTCTCTCTCTCTCTCT
>NW_004797807.1:380513-383414 GCF_000002075.1 Aplysia californica
GTTGAGCGGGGATACGCGCTATACAAATGCTATCTATTATTATTTTATTGTTTCACTAACAAGAAAGAGGAGAGAAGAGGACGAAAGTAAAGAAAGAGCAAACCACAACAGAACACCTGCTAACCAACTACATGAAAAATCGAAAAAAATACAACACTTTAGCAACTATAGCCACTGCTGTAAACTGTTCAAAACCAAACACGACCATATTATCATCCTACGTTTCTCTCTCTCTCTCTCTCTCTCTCTCTCTCTCTCTCTCTCTCTCTCTCTCCCTTTCCCTCTCTCTCTTTCCCCCGTTCTTTCTCACTCTTTTCATTTACAATTCCTTACAAAATAATGACATGTAACATGGTAACCGCGTGGAATTATAATATAAACATACATTGAATGTTTTTTTTTCCTCCCGTGTCCTTATTTTGGTGCCCGTATTTGTTGGTTATATGTAATAAGAATGTAATGACATGGTTCAAATTGTTATTATGTTTTCGAGAGAAACGAAATAAGGGAAAGGGGAATTGTTGATTCTGTAAAAATGATGATGATGATCCGATAATCTACATCTATCGATATTCTAGATGAAACCGCATGAAAGCTGCAATAAAGTGAACAATACGAACAATTCACTATGCTCACAGTCTGAGACGATTTAAAGATTTCTAATTACTTCGTGCAGCCCCAGGACTTGCCACACAATAGAGGGAGACAACAGTTTCGATACCCATTCTTCTTTGAGTTACCGTAGACTTTACTAGGCTAGAAGACAGGCTCAAATCATGAGGGAGAGTGTTCCAAACTGTTTGCCCAGAAAAAGAAAAAAAGAAAAAGCTCTCTTACAATATTTCTTCAACGACACACGAGGTTGTATATAATGTATTTATGTTCATTATATAAAAAATGTATATCATGAGCATAAATACATTGTATACAATAAGATATGCTTAGTTAAAATGCATACATAATGTTATATCGTTTCCTACATTATATCTAACAAGTAAATGACGAATCTTTGTCTATAATTAATTGTACTATATTATAAAAGTATTGTAGCCTGTTTGCCTGGTATTTTAATAGACTTCTAATAAAGCTTTGCTGTTGTTTTATTCAGTGCGCTTTCCTCTGTCTCTCTTTTTCCTAGTTTTGTTTGCTTTTGTACGTGTTTTAAGGCGCTCGCAAACTACATACGGTCAAATGAGCGCGCAGGACACATTAATTCTCAGTTTGGTAGGAAGTAATTTTGAATTTTGCCCTTGAGGTGGCCGAAGCCTGCTCGAAACGGCTAGGAACCTCCAAGGGATTTTTAACGAGCGCAGCTTGTACACGGGATCTCGGAGATTCTTTGCTCGTTTTTTGAGAATGCAAAGTGTTAGTTCTTTCCTACCATAAGATTAGGGGTATGGATGAAAGACAACAGTAAGAAGGATCCAAGGAGTGGGACAAGAAAGGCTGCAGAGAGCCATGATCCCGGAGGAGGTGACAAAGGAGGGGAGAGGGGGGAAGGAAGTGGAGACAAAAGCAGACGACGGAACATTGTTAGAGAGCAGTAAAGGATGTGAAAGGAAAGGATGTGAAAGGAGAGCAATTTTAAGAAGAAAATTTTCCTTTCCTGTCAAGGTTCAAACCGTGGACCTATTGAATGAGGTGTAGCTCTAGACCACGAGAGCTCCCCCCCCCCCCCCCCCCCCCCCACATACACACAAAAAAAAATGTCTATGCAAATTGTCCAAAACTCGATTCAGACATGCATTAAAGTTTACATTTGAGTTAAATTGATTCTTCTTCCAACGAGTGTGATTAGCAGGCACAGCGATTGTTTTTGGGTTTTTTAGTGTATGTGTGTGTTTTTTGTTTGAGGGCGCTTTGTTGTTGTTGTTGTTATTGTTGTTGTTATTGTTGTTGCTGTTGTTGCTGCTGTTGCTGTTGTTGTTGTTGTTGTAGTAGTTGATGATGTTGTTGTTGTTATTGTTGTTGTTGCTGTTGTTGTTGTTGTTGTTTTTGTTGTTGTTGTCGTTGTTGTTGCAGTAGTTGATGATGTTTTTGTTTTGTTGTTGTTGTTGTTGTTGTTGTTGTTGTTGTTGTTGTTGTTGTTGTTGTTCTTCTTCTTCTTCTTCTTCTTCTTCTTCTTCTTCCTCCTCCACCTCCTCCTTCATGATAATGAATATTATGGTGATTGTTCTTTTCTAGCAATGGTCCTGATGAAGACGCCTGAACAAGGTGAAACGTTGAGCCATCATACTTTTTTATTCTTTAATATAAAAGTACCACAAAATTCTCCAATAATGCGTCTTCCTATTGTTTCCGTCTTCTATACAACAGTGACAATGATGGTGAAGGTTTTGTCCCCCCCCCCCCAGAGAGACAGAGAGAGAGAGAGACAGAGAGAGAGACAATAGTAATATAGCGCCTGATCCTAGAAAGCTCTAAGAGCTGTACACTGCAGAAATTATCACTCAACTGAAGAACCAAACTACAACAACAACAATATCATAACAAATACAATACAAAAGTACAGATCGTGGTTGAAAAGAAGGATGTCGTTTATTCCTCGCCTTTGTCTTCTTCTAGATCTACGAAATAGATGACGAGCAGCGTGATGGATGTATGCATTACGCGTATCAAGGTATCAAGGCGCGCCGTGTGAACGCACCCTTACAGTCAGCGATGGGATAGATAGAAGGCGTGCATGAGAGCTGCAGGAAAACCGCGCAATGTGGATGCCAGACTTCGCCCAGACCCAGTGTCGCCCATCCATATGGCACAGACTTCTCCCACAGAAATTCGCGCCCTGACCCGTACGGAGGGACGGCGAATGGTTTCAATAAACTCCAAGGTTTATTTTCCGCTTTTTTGTCTCTCTCTCTCTCTCTCTCTCTCTCTCTCTCTCTCTCTCTCTCTCTCTCT
>NW_004797807.1:383559-388876 GCF_000002075.1 Aplysia californica
TTATTATTACTATTATTATTTTACTGTTATTATGGTTATTGTTAATGCTATTGTTATTTTTGTTAGTAAAAAAAAACCTATAACTAACTACATAGTATGTCCAACTGTACATGCATATTAATCCGTCAGAAAAAGAAAAGAAACACGCATAAATTTCGTTAGGGATCATAGCTATTGAAAGTCATAATAATTTATTCTAAGGGCTGGCAGTAGTTAGGGGGATAGGAAAACTGACTTTTAAGTTGATGTTGTACTTTTTTCGGACTTGTTTTTACGCCCCCATCAACACAATTAAGAACAATTGGTCGCTTCTAGGCATAAGGGGGCAATCCAGAAAAATGTTGTTTTGTGAAAATCGAAGATAAAGTTTTTGGACCTTTGTTCAGTTTCTTTAAAAGATAAGGGGAGTTTTTCCTATAACCAAACAAATATACACACTAATGAAACCAAACTTCTCCTACAGACAGGGCAATGCCCACTCTTCGTGCAGGTAAAGATTTCTGGAAACCCCCAAAATCTGGGTTAGCCCGCTTGTCCTTGAAAGTGACCATTTAGCAAACACCTGCTGAGAGATGTATTTACGTTCAAAGCAAAAATTAACTAACAGCACCTTAACTAGAGGTCCTTCCTATCATCATCGTCACCATCCAGTGCCAGATCTGCGACAGACATCGGCGATCACCGTTTTCCATTCATTCCTTTGTTGGGATGCTCTCAAAATAGATATGTTTCCCTGATCTTTCCCTGTTACCCATTTGTTTAGGTTCCCTAAGTATGTTGTTCTAAGCCTACCCCTGCCTCGCTTGCCCTCAATTTTGCCAGTGAGAGCTAGATGATCAAGACCCTTATGTCTATTCAGGTGTCCCAAAAACTGCATTTGTCGTTTTCTGATGGTTTTTAACATTGAACGTCCCTTCCTATAAGGCATTAAAATAACTGTATTTTGAGTAAATGGGTTTTTTATTTTATAAATTAATATTTTGTAAATACTACTTTGCTTTGTTTTAATGTTTTGTTTTGTTTTGTTTTGTTTTCTTATTTTTTATTTCTATTTCCATTTTTATTCTTTAATTATTCTTTTTAGTACGGAATGTCGCAGGTCAAAAAAAGGAGGTAACAGTCAGTCGAGTCCCCTACTGTTGTTCTGAGTACGTTACGTATGTCTTTGCACATGACGCCACCATGACTTGTGTCTGGCCCCTCTGAGATCAGAGGCACGGTGTGTGTTTGAGGTAAGTCAAGTCAGTCAAAAGTAAGTACCGTATGTATTTTTTGTTTTAGTAAGGTTTTACGGCGCTCAAAACCGCATAAGGTCATAGCGTATGTAGATCGATTTTAAAAAAATCTAAAACCAGACTTAAAGACCTCAATGAAAAATAACTGCAAAGACCTTTTTATTCCTCAATAACTTTATGTGACCCAATATGTTTGAAACTAAAAGTCAACCCTATCTGTAGGCCCTGGGGTTGTATTCTTCACATTTTAGAATACTTCTAGTACGAAGATCTCTTTAAAACTTTCAGTATTTCTCAAAAAATCGCTTTGACAGACTGCTGGGCAAAGCGTACGGATCGGATTAGAGAGTAAATTTCCTCTTTGGAAAGTGGTGGCACAGAGTTCCCCACGTCGTATGGATGCGATAGTAAAACACAGCGCACGGATAGGGTCAAGTGGTGGCACAGAGTTCCCCACGTCGTATGGATACGATAGTAAAACACGACGTACGGATAGGGTTACGTCTTTGTACATAACGCCACGGAGACTTGTATCTGGCCCCACTGAGAGCGGAGACGCAGATTGTGTGGGGTAGGTCAAGTCAGTCAAAAGTAACTACCGTATATGTAGATCGATTTTTACCTAAAACCAGACTTAAAGACCGTAATGAAAAATAACTGCAGAGACCGGTTATGCCTTGATGATTTCATGTGGCCCATGCCCAGTATGTTTGAAACTAAAAGATAATTGATTTTCGTAGAGCTTTTGTTATGACATAGCCTATGTTTTGCTGCTACGTCTTCTTCAGAGCTAAATTATGGCTTCACTTCACACATTTCGCAACCTGAGAATTACAAAGTTCCCACTTCCATTTTTGGCCGTTTTGAGTTACAGAGACCATGTGGTCAGAAGCCAAAATGTTCTATTCCCTCTATTAAAATCATAATATTATTAGTAGAAGTTATCAAGATATTCGAAAAAGAGCAGCCGAAAAAGCTTGACATGGTGTGAAACTCAACATTTTTAACGCCAAATTTATCAGAACTAGGTACTGAAGAGAAATAACTTTGCAAGTCTAAGGTGGCGATTTGTACAGACTCTTAAAATCCTTCCTAAAAGGCGAGAGCCACAATTCCCAGACAAAAATCAGGAAACTTTCCTAGAAAGAAGAATTGGGAGCTCTCGTGGCCTAGAGTTTTAGGTGTTGGCCTCAAAATTCAAAGGTCCCGAGTTCGAATCCGGGTAGCGACGGAAAAATTGTCTTCTCTAAAATTATCACCTTTCACTTGTTTTCCTTCTCTCTTGTAATATTCTGTCGTCTGCTTTTTGTCTCTAATTTCTTCCCCCACCTCCTCACCTCCTTTGCCCCCCTCCAGTGAGCTTCTGACTCTTTCTGCAGCCTTTCTTCTGCTACTTCTTCGCTCCTCGCTGCTGTCTTTCAGCCACACCCCTGATCTTCTAGTAGGAAATATCTACACCTAGCCTTCTCGGACAAGGGCGAAAACTCTCGAGGGCCCGTATGCAAGTGTGCACGTTAAAGATCCCTTGGTGGTCTAAAATCGATAAGAGTAAGCTTCGGCCGCCACCCCGGGCAAAATTCAAAATTTCCTGCCAGATGAAAATGTTAGGTGTGTCCCGCGCACTTATATGGTGGCGTCGGTGGCCTAGTGGTTAGGCTCTCGGACTCGCAACCGTAAGGTCGTGGGTTCGAATCCCGTCAAGGGCCCGACGTTGTGTCCTTGGGAAAGGCACTTTACACGAATTTTCCTCACTTCACCCAGGTGGGAATGGGTACCCGGCTATAGACAGCGAAAGATCTTGTCAGTTTGTTAGTGTTTGAGCGCTTAATCGGCTGCTCGCACTGTATGCTTCCCGGGAAGCTGAGAATGTTTCGGAGTGTTCTATGGTCTGCTGGGGTAATAATATAGTGTAAAGCGCATAGAGCCTGCTGTTGAGCGGGGATATGCGCTATACAAATGCTATCTATTATTATTATTATTATTATTATATGACATTATGCAGTCAGTTGCGAGAGCCGTAAAACACTTACCGAATATAAAAAAAAGAAAAAAGAAGATGGATTAACTATGAAATACATACGAGGCATAGAGAACATAGTTTATTTGTGAAGCCGCGCAAAATGCCCTTAAGATAAAAAGTATTTTGCTCTCCTTCTTTGTAACCACGACCCTCTCGTGATCTGATCTCATGTGTCTTTGCTACAAAAACAAGACCAAAAAATAATAAAATAAGCACCCCCCCCCCCTTACAAAAAGACAACAAAAACCCAACTCAAATCAAAATAAACCCAAACCAAAAGCAGCAGCAACAACAAACAATCAAACAAACAAACAAACAAACAAACAAAACATAATAACCTGTATATCGTATTATGTAACCACATGTGCTTTAAAAGACGCAATATTTTCTAATCCTCTCAGTTTTTGTCGAAGGGTGTTCTAGATATAACGCCCAGAAAAGCAAACAATCTTTCACCAAATGAGTTGGATTTCATCTTGGGAAATTCTGACTTTCGAAGCGTCATTTGATGACCCACCCAAGCATTTTTCATCCCGGAATGTGACATCTCTTTTGTTGTCTAGTAAACCGTGATGTTTTAGAAAATTGTTATTTTCGTCTTTCGCTGAGTAAAAGGATAAGTTGATTTTGTTTTGTTTTATATTAAGAAGCTTCAGCTGACGTTTTGCTATATTATTATGAAACTGCTTTGAAACAATTTTGCTCCTCGTGATAATAAGTCAGGAATTTTTGTCCTCGCCTCATCCACTCCTTTCAGTCCGCTTTTTATACAGCAATGAAATAATACCCTTTTATATTAAAAGGGCGATGCGGTCCACTAACTCTGAGCATAAAAAAAACAACTTTAGACGGATCTAGATTGATGTATCAAGAATAAAATGACAAAGTTGCCAAACTGGTTGGATTTCTTTGAGCTGACGTAAATTAAACAAAGGAAGTATGTCCTCTTACTTTAAGTTTTGTTATCTTTTTAAACTAGTTTTTCCAATTTTTTTTTTACAATTTCCAACCCATACATGATATCGCTTTTCTTGAAATTATAATTTGAACTATACCTTTATTCTTGTGTCATGTCGACAAAACGTTATTTCATTGCGTTGCCTACAGCCCGCTAACACATTACATGTACAACCTCACATTAGTTATTATTAGATTACGTCATTTAGATTGGGTTGGTATTTTTTTTTTTTGTAAGTGTTTTACGGCGCTCGCAACTGCATAAGGTCATATGAGCGCGCAGATTGGGTTGGGCAAGGGGGAACTCAGGAAAGTGAGAGGATCGGGCAAGAGAAAAAAAGTAAGTATTGGACGAGAGGGACATATGGCCGGTAAGAATTGGACAAGAAGAGAAAAAAAAGGATCAGGATTGGGCAAGGTGGCATAAGGGTTAGAATTGGGTAAGGGAAGGAAAAATTTAAAAACAGGATTGTAAAAGAGGGAGAAAAGGTGAGGACTGGACAAAAAAGTAATGGGAAAATAAGTGAGGATTGGGTAAGAGGGAAAAGAGGGATTTGACAAGAAGGGGAAAACGATCAGGATTGAACAAAAAGGGAAACAAGATCAGGATTGGGCAAGAGAAGGGACATAAAAAAAACCAGAAGGTGAGGATTGGGCGAGATGATAAAAAAAGGTGAGAATTGTGAGAGTGAGAGAGGAAGGGATTGGACAAAGGGGGAAAAGGGTAAGGATTGGGCAAGAAGACAAAAAAGGTGGTGGTTAGGTAAGGGAGAGAGGAAGGGATTCAGTGAGAGGATAATGATATAAAGGTGAGGATTAGATGAGGTAGAGAAGAAGGGATTGAGCAAGGGGAGACCAAAAAAAAAGGTGAGGACTCGGTGGTGAAGGAAAGAAAAAAAGGTGAGGATGAATTGAGGAAGAGAAGAAGGGATTGGGCAAGGAGAAAAAGGGCAAGGATTGGGCAAGGAGGTAAAAAAGAATGAAAGAGAGAGAGACAGAGAGAGAGACACACAGAGAGAGAGAGGGAGAGAGAGAGAGGAAGAGAGAGAGGGAAAGAGAGAGAGAGAGAGAGAGAGAGAGAGGAGATAGAGAGAGAGAGGGAGAG
>NW_004797807.1:390864-392595 GCF_000002075.1 Aplysia californica
GGATTCTCACTGTGTATGATAATAGAAATTACTAATGTACTTTTAGTTACGACTCTGGGCGAAGCAATAATTGTAGTATCCGAATGGTATTGAGAAAAGACTGTGTTATTCTGGAAAGACATGTGAAAAGTAAAATAATTATCTGTTTAAGTGTTGTGCAAAATACGTTTTATAGTGAAGCCAGTGATTCTACTGACGATGATTGAGATGTGAAGTTGTAACTGATGATAGTTGTGAATAAAGACTTGAATGTATCGCATACCCATTTGCGATATAAATCAAATGATCATTTTAAATGAAAGTGGAGAATGTTTTTATAGAATGAGCAAGTTTTTCTTTTTTTATCTGCCGGTATCAATATTTTTAGCCTGTCAATCTAGAAGCTTTCTGAAATGGAACAAGAGTGTTTAGATCTTCGTATCATAAGTACTTACCACAATATTACGGTAAAGTAACCCTTGCAAAGATTTCCGGTCCGCAAAAAGCCCGTAATGTATTTC
Organism: Aplysia californica; assembly: GCF_000002075.1. Taxonomy (NCBI): domain Eukaryota; kingdom Metazoa; phylum Mollusca; class Gastropoda; order Aplysiida; family Aplysiidae; genus Aplysia; species Aplysia californica. Next base: position 391,365 of record NW_004797807.1, read on the forward strand.
TGGAAAATTGGTTGGTAATATTTTGCACTCAAAACGACACAATTGAGACAATTTTGTAAGTCGGCCGCTTCATCCGTATGTACCGGAGCCAACCCAGGCTGCTTGGTATACTATAGCACCGCAAACCCATCACTACCTCAGAATTACAAAGTACTCTCTGTTCAGTACTTAGTTTGAAGAAATTTGACGTAAAAAATAAAATAAGCTTCACAACATGTCATGCCTTTTTTTTTTTTACCGTAAATTCTCTGAATATGTTGACAACGACTCCGAATAACCTAATCATTTCGATAGAGCAGGAAGAAATTTTTGTTTTAGACCTCATGGTCTTAATAACTCAAAAGAGTAAAAAAAAAGTCAGATAGAACTTAGTAATTGGTCGCTTTTAAGGACAAGCGGGCTAACCCAGCTTTCGGAGGTTTCCAGAAATCTTGACCTACACCAAAAGTGGGCATTGTAGCACCTACAGGAGAAGTTTGGTTTCACTTGGGGGTATATTTGTTTGGTTATAGAGAAAACTCCCATTGTCTTTCAAAGAAACTGAACAAGGGTCCAAAAACTTTACCTTCGATCTTTTCAAAACAGCATTTCGGGATAGCCCTCTTGTGCTTAAAAGCGACCAATTCTAAGGTCGCGACATGGAGATACTAAGTAAAGTAATGCCTCCCGTCCACCTCCCCCCTCCCCTCAAAGAATAGAAGTCATACTTCTTGTTCTAACGTCGGAGAACCCAAACAGTCGCCGATGTGAAAAGTTGTCAAACATTTTAAATTTAGCTGTACCTAACGGGTGTTATTGTCTATTGAGTAAAATCATTCTCTTGAATGCTGATACATTAATAGCATAGTATAGTAAGCAATAACCTTTTGGAACTGATCCATCGTTATTTATGTCTGTACTTTAATTTTATACATTTTTATACATTTATTTGCCTTTGTTTTATGTCTTCTTTCCCGTTTACTGTTAAGGTCGACTTCTTTTCTGTTAACAAGCATATCGAGCGGTGTGTATACATTTTTTAAACACTTATGTTTTGGAGATAAAAAAAACAAACTACTTCTCGCTCGATTTTGCATGCGTTTGCCGTACTTAACAATATTATTATTTCTTTTATTATGTCGCACATGGCGAATTACGTCGAGATGGAAATTGGTGATATAAAGGAACTTTATCCTTATTATCATCAGCATCATTATTATTATTATTATTATCATTATTATTATTATTATTT
>NW_004797807.1:392854-394777 GCF_000002075.1 Aplysia californica
TTATTATTACTATTATTATTATTATTATTATCATCATCATCAACATTATCTATAAGTGGAGAAAAAAAATTAAAGAAAAGGAAAATATCCTTTTTACTTGTAGATCTACTTGTATGAACTTAGCCTATAAACTTTCTGAAATAGCAAACCGGCGATTTTCTTACCATAAGAACTTACTATACCTAAGCGGAAAGTGACTCAATGAAAGATTTTCGAGTCACGCAAAGCCAAGTATATTTAGTTGTAAATATCTTGCACCCAAATCAACACAATTTAAGAAATCTTGAAGGTGGACCGCTTCATCCCTATGTACAAGAGCCAGCCCTGGCTGTATGGTAAACTATAACACAGCAGACACAAAGAGATACTAATTAAATTAATGCCTCTCGCTCACCCCTCTCCCCTTTTTTTAAAGAATGGAACTCATACTTTTTTGCTCTTAAGTCGGAGAGTTCAAACATTGCTCCTCTGTCGTCGGTGTGCAAAATTATCAGACTTTTTTAAATTCAACTTTTTGGGGTCTTTTTTATAGTAGAGGGTTTTACGGCGCTCGCAACTGCATAAGGTCATATAAGCGCTAGAATTCAACTGTAACAGATATTATAATTATGTGATTGTCTGTTGAGGAAAATAATTCAGGCCGCCATCAAAATTTTATATTTAGTTCATTTCGGAAGCGGGTTGCTTTTGACTTGGCTGTCAGGGCCAGGCAGGCGGTCCATGCTACAATATCCCGACAGAAAGATACATTATGCTTTGTTTAGTTTTAATAGAGGTTTTACGGCGCTCACAACTGCATAAGGCTATATGAGCGCCAGAGGATTAGAGGTGTTACAAGACAGTAACGAACATAAAAAATGAAGAAGGGGAGATAAGGACGACAGATGTTTGATAGGATAGAAGGAGCACACCACACCAGAGCACCCGCCAATCACCCACACATTATGTTTTGTTAGAGGTTTTGCGGCACTTGAGACACTTTAGGTCGTCATATAAATGCCGAAGATTAGACTTACAAGAGAGTTAACAAACATAATAATGTAAGGAGAGTAGCAAAGAGCAGATGGAGATACATGCACTGGTTAAGAACGATATTTGACGGAGAAAGAATTGCGGCCACGGGAAGAAAAAGTATATTTTATTTAAAAATGTAGCTTGAAAATTAAGAATTAATGGGTTTCTTGAACCAAACGGTCAACGTGTTCCTTTCTCACTCCTTCCTTACTGGAGTCAGGGATGTAGCGGTTAGGTGCTTCACTGTCTGACGCACGCAAGACAAGAGTTCGATTCCTAAGTAGGGAACATTTCACGACCTCAGTGCTTTCTTGTCGTTTCTCCATTATTGTTAACAGTGAAAACAGTTCATATCAAAGAGTGAGCTTAAGAAGACGTCACATTTTCACTGTTTTAAAAATTGAGACACGACAAGAAAACACCGAGGTTGCAATTTCTATCCAATACCTCGGTCTTTCTGATGGAATATTTTTGTTTTATTGTATCCATCTCGGCCCGGGTTGTCCCGAAAGGCAGCGGGGTTGGAAAGTCCATCTCTTAAATGACCGTAAACGTATCGGTGAGGGTGTAAAAAAACCCTCTCTAATATTTAAAAACATTAATTAAAATAAACAAACTTTTTTTCTCAGCAGCTCTGCAAGCACATGTTCGACCCTGCTCCCTAGTTAGACAGTCCCTTCCTAATTATTGCCATCTCCGCAGTTCAAGTTCAAGTGTTCCCCGAACAGATGAACAGATGAACATGTAACTTTAATCCTTTAATCCGTTCTCGCGGACGGGAGGAAGGCAAAATCAACAAGGTAGACCAATTACCTCGTATGTCGGGATTAGCCACGAGGGGGAAAATGTCTCTCCCTGTGTGCCCCCCCCCCTCCCCCCAAAGAAAAAAATAATCAAAACCTACCCCCT
>NW_004797807.1:397001-398130 GCF_000002075.1 Aplysia californica
TTCACAAACGTTTTTCATAATAAATTCCAATCCACCCCCTCCCTCCCCCTACCCACTACCATCCCACCACCCACCCACCATAAACAACAAACTCACCAGCCCACCAACCCACCAGCCCACCAACCCACCACCCACACAGTAAATGGGTACCTCGCCCGCTGAGAGACTGAGAGGCTACCACTAATCAGATTATCCGTGTGGCCGATAAGAGAGAGGGACAGAGACAGAGACAGTGACAGAGACAGAGAGACAGACAGAGACAGAGAGACAGAGAGATAGACAGAGACAGAGACAGAGACAGAGACAGAGACAGACAGAGACAGAGTCAGATACAAGATCAAGAATCCATCACCACCCCCCTCCCATACCACTCACCATTCACAAACCTTTTTCATCATAAATTTCAATCCAATCCCGCCCTCCCCACCACCAACCCATCACCCACACAGTAAATGGGTGCCTCGCCCGCTGAGAGTCCGAGGGACTACCGCTAATCAGATTATCCGTGTGGGCGATAAGAGTGAGACAGAGATAGAGACAGAAACAGAGACAGCGACAGAGACAGACAGAGACAGAGAGAGAGAGACAGACAGACAGAGACAGAGAGACAGACAGACAGTGACAGAGACAGAGACAAAGAGAGAGAGACAGACAGACAGAGACAGAGAAACAGAAAGACAAACAGACAGACAGACAGAGACAGATACAAGATAAAAAAAAACCATCACCACCCCCTCCCATATCACTCATCATGCTCAAACCTTTTTCACCATATTCCACCCCCCCTCCCACAACCATCCCACCACCCACCCACCATCCCACCACAACCCCACCACTCACCACCCACACCGTAAATGGGTGCCTCGCCCACCGAGAAACCGAGGGGCTACCGCTAATCAGATTATCCGTGTGGGCGATAAGAGCTTTTATTCGACCCCCTCTCTCCGCTGGAGACCATGGAGGGCACCTCATACGCCCACTGGTCAACCGGTCAGCTGTCTTGTTTACAGGCCTGGCACGCGCGCGGAGCAGACGAGACTGGACAGCAGGCACGTGCGAGTGGGGGGTGGAGGGTGAGTGTGTGTGTTTGTGTGTGTGAGTGGGGGTGGGGGTTGTGTGTGTGTGTGTG
>NW_004797807.1:398540-400675 GCF_000002075.1 Aplysia californica
TGTGTGTGTGTGTGTGCTGGTCTTGCTTTTTCTCGCTCTGAGTGCATGTGCGAGTGTATGTGTGATTCAGAGTTTGTCTGTCTATCTATTTGTTTGTCTAGGTCTGTCTGTCTGTCTGTCCGTCCGTCTGTCTGTCTGTCTGTCTGACTGTATCTCAATCTCTATCTGTCTCCTTCCCTTTTCTTTCCTCCTTCCACTCACTCTCTCTCTCTCTCTCTCTCTCTCTCTCTCTCTCTCTCTCTCTCTCTCTCTCTCTCTCTCTCCCTTCTCTCTCATTTTTTTGGTTTCGCTTCACTCATAAGAACGCACGCACGGCTAATCTTCCTTGCTTAGTTTTTTTTTTCTCCTTCCTCGATTCCAAACACAAACAAACCGGTCCTCATAAGTTGTCATTTACAAACCCATCATCAACGTCGCCAAAAAACATAAATAATAAGATCGCACCACGCCCCCGATAAAAAAAACAACCACAGAAAAAATCGTAATAAAAATGTCATTATCAAGATAGACGAGGTTTGAAAAAAAGGGATAATGGATTATCTCCACACTCACTCCTGCTGCACTAGCTACATCCTGTTGTTTTCCCGTTTACTCTCCTTTTCCTGTCTCTTTCCCCCTCTCTCACTCTTTTTCCTTTGTTTTTTTGTTTTCCCCTCCCGTTCTTTCTCTCCCATTCTTTAATATTTCCCCCTCCCCCTCTTTACTCTACCTCTTTTTTTCCTTTCACCTTCTTTAACCTCACTCTGTCTCGCCTTGTCTACATTTCTTTCTCTCCCATTCTCTAATGTGTCCCCCCTTCTTTACTCTACCTTTTTTTTTCCTTTCACCTTCTTTAACCTCACTCTGCCTCGCCTTGTCTACATTTCTTTCTCTCATTTTCAGTCCTTTTTTCTCCCTTTCCTCTCGTTCTCTCTTGCTCTGTGTCCTGTACCCCTCTGCCTTTTTCAATTAAATTGTTTCTTTTGCAGCATCCATCTCCTTTCTGCCTATTCGGGTATTTTTCCCCCCACTCCTTGTAATTAAATTGCATTGTTGAGGAGATCTGAACGAGGGTGTCTTGTATTATACAACTTGTAAAGAACACTCACTGGCATAACTATGGAAACAATAAGAATCATACAAAGAAATCATGTTCCATTCGTAAAAAATTGAGAAAAAAGTAAAAAGAAATTGTTGTAATTACCAAAATTGATGTTTTACAATTTTGAAAATTTGAAATAGAGACGTTTGTAATTTATAATGTATGGCAAAATTCTCATTAAAGACACGTTTTGACTTATGATGAAAGACGTCATTAGCAAACCATGTTTAAAAGGCGATTAAAAACAAATTAAAAAAAAAACAGCATTACTCAATCACTGTCTCACTTTTCTTCCCCATCACTTTCTTTCGCGTAACGTCAGAATATTTAGCACATAAAAATGACACACTTACTTATCCATCGGTTTATAAATCGTAAATCAGTAACCTATCTCGACCTCAGAATTACAAAGTTCTATCTAACATTTTTTGGCCGTGTTGAGTTCCTAAGACCGTCGTGTGATCAGAAATTAATGTTCTTTAATCTGCTCTATCAAAATCGTAAGATTATTTGGAGTCATTATCAAGACATTCAAAGAATTGCAATGTGGGTGGTTGGCGGGTGCTCTGGTGTGGTTTGCTTCTTCTTTCCTGTCAAACATCTATCGTCCCTATCTCCCCTTCTTCTTTTTTATGTTTGTTACTGTCTTGTAACAGCTCTAATCTTCTGGCGCTCATATGACCTTATGCAGTTGCGAGCGCGGTAAAACTTCTACTAAAACTAAACTAAAACTAAAAGATTTGCAATCGAAAAAGCCTGACATGATGTGAAACAAAACCTTTTGACGTCAATTTTCTCAAAACTAGCTGGCACTGAGCAGATAGAACTTTGTAATTTTGAGGTAGCGCTATGCTGCCAGGGCATTCTGTAACCGAGAACAACATAATAACTATTTCGCAGGCTGCTCTAGGTTTTGTTTAAACCGTTGCTAACGTTTGATCTGGAGGAAAACCAACATCCGCTCACTTTTACTAGGCACTGCAAGTGCGAACTCATTTGTCACTTTTTTTTGGTTATGTTTTGTTTTTCCGTTTATGATTTATTACTTTCTTTT
>NW_004797807.1:401690-402845 GCF_000002075.1 Aplysia californica
GGAAGAGGTTTGGTGGGGGGAGATAATTGTGACGACAATATCAACGAAAACAACTCATTTAAATGTCTAAATGCGTTATACATCGTTTTCACCACCACCATCACCACCATTATCATTACCACCACCACCACCACCACCACTACCACAAAAACAATCAAAACAACAACAGCTGCAGCAACAGAAACACAAACACTACCACCACCACCACAACACCAGCATCAACAACAACAGCAACAACAACCACACCTCCTTGAAAATGCCTGAAATCAAAAGCGTCCGCGAACACACTGTTATCCTATCAGCCATGCTATCCCGTCTCCTCAGTTCAAAATAATACATTTTAACGATGTGATGTCACCTATTAACCACTGCAAACTGCCAATGGGATTTTTTTGATCGAGTCGGGGTGAGACAAATTTTCCTTCATTGAAGGACAAAAGCTATCATACGACCACAAAACAAACCGATTCGACTCACGATCTCGAAAAACAAACAGGTTTGATTTGAAGTTCTCCGTCGGAATTTGTTGAATTTGATCATATTGTGCCAAAATGGTGGCAATGGGAGTGCACCGCGTAATAATAATAATAATAATAATAATAAATAATAATAATAATAATGATAATAGATTTAACATTTGTATAGCGCAAATTTCCGCTCAACAGCAAGCTCAATGCGCTTCACAGTCTATACTATTACCCCAGCAGACTTGAGAGCTTTTTGAAACCTCAACTTCCTAGGAAGCATACAGTGCAAGCTGCCATTATTAGGGGCTAAAATACCAACGTTGGGACAAGACATTTCGCTGTCTATGGACGGGTACCTATTCCCACCTTGGTGAAGTGAGGAAAATTCGCGTAAATTGCCTTTCACAGGGACACAACGTCGGGCCCGCGGCTAGAACCCCCTAACCCGCAACCTCACGATTACGAGTCCGCTAGCCTAACCACTAGACCCCCGATGCCACAACTCGTAAAGCAAACCCTTTTCTCTAATACTCATCAATTCTATTGTTTTCTTTATACACCTTTTTGTCCACGAACAGTTTTATGCACTTTGAAAACAGTAAATAAACAGAAGGAAAAAAACCCGGAAAGACAAGGAGCAGGATAGACCTCAAGCATCTCCTCACACCAACAACAAAAGATATATATA
>NW_004797807.1:403028-411715 GCF_000002075.1 Aplysia californica
GATTACTCTATCAAAACTACTCCAAAAAAGATAATCAATTAAACCAGCATTTATTAAAACGTAATAGAGTTTGTTTTATATCATTGTATATCAAGGAATGTCCGTTGTGATCATCACCTCTGAAGTCAAAGTCCATCCCCGACAAGACAGAACGAAATAATAATTTTAATAATTGATTGCATTTTAATATGGGGTAAGAGTTTTACGGCATAATAAGGTCATATAAGTGCTGAAGATAAGAGGTGTTACATGAAGAAAGTAACAAATTAATACAAAAAAGGATGGGAGATCAGGAAGATAGATGTTGGATAGGAAAGAAAGAGCAAAGCACACCAGAGCACCCTCCAACCACCCTCTCATTTGGTGTGAACTGTTAAGTGTCTGATAAAACGCCATGTACATCACAGCTTGCTCACCACATTTTTAATTTCATCCATCTATATAATAGTATTACATTTATCGGTACAGTTAGTTTATTTTTGGTTTCTTTTCATACTTCTCTGACCGCTCGAGCAATGTCTTTTGGATGTAGTGCGGCATAATAAACAAAATTATATAAAAATAAAACAGAGTGTCTGATGCCACACTAAAGGCGGTTTTTAAAGGATCAGCGTTATAAACTACCCCAATACCATATGGGAGTTTATGGTGCAGCAGGCAGCTTATTATCACTAATTGACAGAACGACATGATACACTACAAACTCTCGTAAGTAAAAAGGGAACTAAATACAGGACTTAAAGAAACCCAGATGTCCACAGAAGCAGAAAAATAGCTCTTTAAAGCAGGAAAGACGGTAGCTGAATACAGAGATAGATAAACTAATGAACAAATTAAAAAAATATATGATCGAATGACTCGGAAAACCATACGCAATATAACTAAATAACTAAATAACTAAATAAATAAACGCATAAATAAATGAATAAGTAATATTTTTGACGGTCACAAAGCGCCAGGACAAAAACTTGCACGCAAATCAGACCACTCACAAGGGCCCACGAACAGCTTGGGTATAATAGAATAATATTTATATTATGTATATTTTAATTTTGGTCTTTTTCCACTGCCATTGACACAATTTAGATACTGAGGCGACAGGCGTCGAGCCTGCCTGTCAGGGGCCACCCGGTGTGAAAAGATACAACGTCACAAAAGGAAGACCGGGATACTGTGTACGCTAATAAATACTCCTAATAGATACCGGTATGATATACCGTTACAATAAATAAATAAACAAATAAATTAATAAATAGATAAATAAATAAATAAATAAAGGAATGAATGAATAAATAAATAAATAAATAGATAAATAAATAAATAAATAAAGGAATGAATAAATAAATAAATGAATAAATAAATATATACTGACTATTTGAAAGGTTGAATAGATGAATAAATAAATACATAAACAAAAAAGATACATCAATGCAATGTTGTACTCACCAGATCTGTTGTAAGGTTTGTTGGCGGGTGGGGGCTTATCCAATGTGTAGCTACTGGGCTGGCTGAGAGCGCGTGAGAAGTGCTCGTCTACGACCGCTGATGTCTCCCCGCTGAAGTACGTGAACAGAACACAGTTTGTGGTCAGATAATGGGTGGCCTTGGGCTGGGCGGCTTTGTCCAGCTCTCGGGAATCTTTGTCGAGCAGGTGGTGGTGGGGGTGGTGGGGGTGGTGGTGACCACTGTCCAGAAAATTCCCACTCCCTCCTCCTCCTCCTCCTCCCCCTCCCCCTCCTCCCGGCCCTGCGGTTGAGGAGATTCCTGCATCGTAGAGAGACTGGCCTGGGTACTTCTGGGGAAGATAACAATTGAGAATGTCATAATAATAATAATAATAATAATAATAATAATAATAATAATAATAATAATAATAATAATAATAATAATAATAATAATAATAATAATAATAATAATAATAATAATAATAATAATAATAATAATAATAATAATAATAATAGTAAATAGCATTTATGAAGCGCATTTCCATATTCTAAAAAAATTGCTCAATGCCATTACATTTAAAAAAATCACATCTTAGAAATTAATCGACATGTGTGTACGTTAAACAGTATAATGCATGTATTATATATATATATATATATATATATATATATATATATAATATATATATATATATTATTTATGATGTATAAAGATCTCTATGAGAAAAGCAGTCTCACAGTGATCTTGACAATGCGTTCACTAAGAAATATACAATGCAATAAAAATTCACGAATTGTCACAATAAAATTGAAACTTGCATAACTAGAATGCCATCAACATCATTGTCTTTTCACTCTGGAAGGTATAGTCCACGAACCAAAAACCCTTTCCACCTTTCCCTATTCTGGGCTTTGCACTTGATGTTATTCCACGGCCTCCCACTTTTCTATACATCAATTTCTGTGACTCTTTCCTAAATTCCAGAGAATGTGGAGGTTAATAAAATGTTAACATGGTTCGTTATCCAAATAATATATTATTATAATAAAGAGGAGATCTAGGTTAGTTTTAGTAATTTTTACGCACTCGCAACTGCATAAGGTCATATGAGCGCAAAGAGGTGGATGTCAACAGAGAAGTCCAAACAGGGAATCAGGCTTACTCTGCTCACCTCTCTAGCTTCTACATCACAAAGTCTGCTTCGACTATCAAGGCACCCCGGAAATAGCAGCTCACAAGAAAAGAGGGGACTTTGCAAAGAGATGCAAAGAGCGGTGGGGTGGAAAATTTAGTTAACAGAATCTTTAATAGAAATGAAGAAAATGTCCTGGTTACAAACATTGGCAAATGAATTTGTAATGGAAAAATAGAGAACGTATTGATTAAACAGCAATAACATAATTATTTGTGAAAATAAAGAGAACGTTCCGGTTTATAAACATTGTTAACAAATTTTGTCATTGAATATGGAAAGAGTTGCGGTTAAAAATTATGTCAACAGAATTTGTTAAGGAAGTATTTCTTAGAGAACGTTATGGATAAAAACGTTGTCAACAAAATTTGGTATAACAATAAAGGGAACTTTGAGGTTGAAAAAAAGCTGATAGATTTTGCAATGGAGATAATGCAGTCTTTATTTTTCTAAAATGAAGCAGTTTTTTAAGTTTTGTCGACAGAAAAGTAACAAGACTTGTTTGGGCTTTGAAGTGCTTGTGACCGTATGATACCGTGATTACTTCTTATTTTGGGATTAAAACCATCAGGCAGTTAAATATAACATGATATGTGGCCGTTAAAAGCACACCACTCACACGTCATATCAAAGTTGACGAAAAATGTCCAACAACATAACCTCCCCACCCTCTCCCACCCCCTAATTATCTCACAAAAATAAATTAATGTTGTTCTCTCTGGCGAAACAGTGCCCGTCATCGTTTAAATGCGAGTTTGAATTGAAGTATTAGTCTTTGTGTATTTACTAATTCACTCACGTCCAGTTTTATGCGTATGCAAGAGTGCACCTAACGTTTGTAACATCTACTGCCATTGTAAACGACCCCGACAAATTTCTGCTTCCGAGATTAATAAAGATTGTCATTGTCATTGTAATAAAATAGTAGATGTTTTGTGCCCATATCGACACAGTTCAGATATTTTAGAGGCCGTGCTGCTTCGACCCTCTACTGTCATCAGGCTCAACCTGGGCTGAGAGGGACACAAATAACGGCCCAGCAGAAAGACGGAGAAACTCGAAATAAATTAATTCTTCTCTGACGAGAATCGAGTTCACGTCTCCTTTTTTGTGGTAATTGTTTTACGGCGCTCGCAACTAAATAAGATCATATGAGCGCACGGGACACATTAAACATTTTCAGTTAGTAGGAAATGCTGAATTTTGCCGGGTGGCGGCCGAAGCCTACTCTTGTCGATTTTAGACCACCAATGAATCTTTAACGTGCGCATCTTGCATACGGAACCTCTGGGTTTTTTTCACCCTTGTCCGAGAAGGCTAGGTGTAGATCTTTCCTACCAGAAGATCAGGGGTATGGCTGAGAAACAGCTGTAAGAAGGAGCCAGGGAGTAGCAGTAGAAAGGCTGCAGACAGAGTCAGGAGCCCAGTCAGGTCTTCTGCATACGATGGCGAAGTGCCTATCCGCTATATAACCGACGCTGGTGTCTTTGCGTAATTCATTTCAATGAGCAAACAGACATTCGACCATGACCGATCTTTTAGAGGCTCCTGGTCCCCTGTCACTAAATAGGCATGGGCAGAAATAAATGTTTGACAAAGAACCAGATAATATCAGACTGCATCGGAATCGAAATCTGAATCCCTGATTGTGGGTTTAGACGGGGTCAGACACAGCGCCACAGCTGTTGGCTCATACAGTTAAGGAGAGAAAGAGGTCATATCAAAATAAAACATTGGTAGTCAAATGTAAGATGGCTGAATAAGTTTCTCATCGGGTACATGCGCGACTTATGTAGATGATGTCTTGCTTAACTCACAGAGAACGCACTTTCTGGTCATACAACAATGTTTGAAGACGCGCTAAAGTTGGGGTAGTTTTATAAGAGAAGCGAAACTTCGTTATTCATATAAGTTTGTTTTTTAAAGTTATGTTTTCTTTATCTGAAACGTTAAAAGGCAGTTAACAACATGCATGCTGCTTACTAAATCTGATAATTCGTGTTTCTGATTTGTGTATAGGGGTTCAGAATGTGTCACAACATTGCCTTTGGTGCGGGTGATGGACATGGATGGCCACTATGTCCTTAAAGAGTTAATTAGCCCCCCCCCCAAAAAAGACTCCTACCCAGAAGACCAGGGGGTCATTTATTTTAGCTTCGGTTGTTTTAGACGTTTTCAACGCGGATCTCCATCCATTTTTCTTTTACTCTTTCGTATCGGAGACAGACGCTAAATTAGGCACAACCCGCTACTTTTTGAATAACCTAACCGAAGACGAAAAGGTCGTTCAATCTTTTCTGCAATACACAACAATAAGTCCTTGAACTAAAACTTATTTTACACGTGATTTCAGCCTCGACACCCACCCACTTCGTTCTTCACCCACTTTGTTTTCCACCCACTTCGCTCTTTTAATTCGTATCGGAGACAGACGTCAAATACACGACAAAGTCCCCCCAACAGAGATATTGAGATGGTCGTTGAACCCACACTACCGTTCAACCCAAACTGTAGCACAACACAGCACAAAACATACGTTCCTCATCATGTAAAGTGTTCCCCCTGGGATTTCTCTCGCGTCTCCCGCCTCAACAAACCGAGCGTTGCAGACAACTCATTAGGTGTTTGGGTTTGGGTTTTTTTTGTTGTTGTTTTTTTTGGGTTAAATCTTTCTTTTTTCGTTTTTTTATTTAGTTTTCTCTCGCTACATTGAAAAACAAGCAAGGCGCGCGCTACAAACCTTACCTTACAGCACCTCCCTGGTCTACGCTGTAAGTGAAAGAGTTAGATCTAGTTACTGCACGGTTCACTTAATACGGAAAGCTGCTGCACAATTCCTGAATGGTAGAAGAGTTAAGAACTCTTTTTGAGCTTATTGAGTAGAAGAGGAACCTTAGTTTTTAATTAAACAAATCATTTAAGTTGGAAAATGATATACATTTTCAAAACTGTTACAAAATTGCAAATCTATGATGTTAAAATTTGTACCATATTTTTGGGAAATTTACAGTCTGTCCTTTTAGACATTAGTACACAACACGTCTAGTATAGTCAATCTCTTTACGGCGCTTACATGACTAATAAGTGTCAATAGATCCTTAAAACAAAATTAAGCTAAAGCAAACGAAATAAAGTAGTGTTAAAAATTCAGAAGCTGCACTAATTACGAATGCTTGATACAACATTTGAATACGTTAAATACACATCCAACCTCTCAACCTGTAATTTTTATGACTCAAAATAAAAACACCCCCTCCTCAATAATAATAATAATAATAATAATAATAATAATAATAATAATAATAATAATAATAATAATAATAATAATAATAATAATAATAATAATAATAATAATAATAATAATAATAATGATAATAATAATAATAACAACAACAACAACAACAACAACAACTACTACTACTACTACTACTACTACTACTACTACTACTACTACTACTACTACTACTACTACTACTACTACTACTACTACTACTACTACTACTACTACTACTACTACTACTACTACTACTACTACTACTACTACTACTACTACTACTAATGATAATAATAATAATGATAATAAAAATAATAATAATAATAATAATAAAAATAATAATAATAGTAATAGTAATAATAATAATAATAATAATAATAGTAATAATAATAACAATAATAATAATAATAATAATAATAATAATAATAATAATAATAATAATAATAATAATATTATTATCTTTGATATAATAATAATTCAATATTATCTTTCTTTGTTGTTTTGTATTTTTTGTAAAATTTGTTTTTTGGTTTTTTTTTGCTAGAGAAAGGGTGGTGTCGATGTGTTTCTGTTTCTTATTTTTGTGCTATATTTTAACACGAGATAGGATATAATGGGAATGATAGCAGAGATGTCGACTTTGTGTTCAGAGTGACAGCCTATCTGTTAAATATTCTTTATACATGTAAAAAAAGATATAATTATGAATGAGCATGTAATTAAGTATTCAACTGTTTAGCCTTACGAATAATCATAATATTTTCGAACCCTGCTTTAGCTCTTATAACTGCACACATTACGCTGTTGGAGATAGAGAAAGAGAGAGAATAAAAGAAAGAAAAAGAGATAAAGAAAGATGGAGAGAAAAAGATAGAAGTAAAGATAGATAGATAGATAGATAGATAGATAGATAGATAGATAGATAGATAGATAGAGAGAGAGAGAGAGAGAGAGAGAGAGAGAGAGAGAGAGTGCGAGAGGGAGGGAGGCGGAGAGAGATAAACAGATCAACGAACTAAACAAGTCTCTAAGAAAACCAACAAAGGAGGCACGCACGAGTCGTACACAAATAAATCCTGAACCGAACTGGAAACCCCCAAAGCTAAAAAGTGAAGTCCCCACCTTACAGCATTGTCTATTGGGTGAGTTATTGAATGTCTGTAGTGAAAAGTGGAGTTTTATCAATCTACCTGCAACACTTTAGAAATTGATACCCCCTTCCCCCTTTTCCCCCACTCCATGCTCGTTTTGAGCTTTCATTTGGTTGAGGTTTGTGGAAAAACAGACACGCGCTTAAATGAACAGATACATCAACAGACAATATGAAAGATGGAAAGATAGGCAGAAAGAATGAAAGAGGGAGATAAAGAGTAAGAAAGCGAGGAGGAGAGACAGAGGAAGAGACAGAGAGAGACATTTATTTTTTGAAGCTATGTCCTAACAAACACAATGTAGTAGAACTTTGCTGATTCAACAAAAGAAAAATATAATTCTTGTGTTGAAAACCATACCAATCGAATGCACTATTTGTTTAGCAGGTCTGAAGGACTAAACGATTATCACGTAATATTATATTATAGCCTATCCATCTAGGATGCCTTTCGGATAAATCTAAATCTTTGCGTAACAAACAGCAACATCAACCATAAAAATAATAATAAAGATAAACATAACAATAACGGTAATGGTAATACTAACAAAAATAATATTGATAATGCTATTGATAATGACAAAGAAGAAAATGATGATGATGATGATGATGATGATGATGATGATGATGATGATGATGATGATGACAACGACGATCACAAAAACAATAACAACAATGTAAACGACAACATCCTCCCCCCTATACTCGACAATTATTAATTATGTTATTCCACCGCACAGCTCGACTCCAGGCTGCTCAGCGTCTGAGAGGGAAGATATTATCTCCAAGCACGGTTGTTTTCTCTAACTCAAAGTTAGATCAGATAACGCTTTTTAACAAAACTCACGCGTGTGCGCGAGAGAGCATTTAGTGCTAAACGCTGAAAGTTTAGATAAAAATCCCCCCTTTGTAAAGCGAACAAAGGATGTGTGTTTTAGCAGCTACCTTTTGGTGCAGTGACGTTACACATGTCGGAACGAGAACTTACGCTAACTAATCTTGATTTAATCAAACTTGTGTATTTTTATCCGCAGAATTAGCTGCACAGTTTATCTGAGATCAGTAAGTTTATCTTTCAGAAATCTGTACGTTACGCTAATTTGGTGTCAGTATTGAGAAACACAATAAAACTAACAATAGCGTTTTATTGTCATGAATTGATGTATAGAAATAATACGTGTAAGTCCAAATGAAGATAAGGAAGTTTTATATGAATTCTTATGTCCGTTTCAAACGTGAACCCGAGTGATCTATACATTTTTGAGTAGTGTGAGTAAAGACAAAGACATCAACACAATAAAGGTCATTTAGTACAGGGGAAAAGAAAGTAAGAAATATAAACAGACATACAGAAACAACAGAGGCAAAAAAAAAGGGAAGTAGGGTTTTCCAGGGGTGTCCTGAAACCATCCGTGATCCATGTACTGGGTATCTAAATCTACTTAGCTTTAGTAGAGGTTTTACGACGTTGTCAACTGCATAAGGTCTTATGAGCTCAAATCTAAATCTACGTGATGGTCGCATTATTAGTATATTAACTATTCTTTCTTTTAAGACTTCGAATCTACTTTGATAACAAAAAATATTTAGCCAGCTAATACAGTGTCCATTACCTTGTATTATAT
>NW_004797807.1:411849-412948 GCF_000002075.1 Aplysia californica
ATTATATGATATAATGTATATACAAAACAGTTTTTCCAGTCATACAACCGTAACTGACCGCTGTCCAGTCAAAAGGGAAAATGCACTCTGCAAAAACGTTGAGATCTAACCGCTCTTTATCACGCGTAATTTGTGTCTGTAAGGCAATGGCTATACCCTTTTTGCTCTTTATGCAAAGGAAAAGATTTTCAACCAAAAGAAATGATTATAATGTTCTTTTATAGAATGTCCGTCTTTCTGCTCTGATGGAAAACCATTTTAATTTGGTTTAGCCCTTATGTTACGGTCGAATAGCCTTCCTCATATTTAATGATTTAAACCGTGCCTTCGGTGGTCTAAATCAGTTAACAATCAATCAGTCAACAATCAATCAGTCCTTGTCTGGAAAGGATGTCTAATTTCGCTTGCACACTCACATTATCAACAAGAAGGTATAAACTCCCCTCTCCCATTTCTTTCCCTCGGGCGCTCGATGAAGCTACAAAAAAAGTTAAAGAAAAATGAAAAGCAGAAAGTACGCCCTTGGGTCATTTTGTATCCCCGGGGTTGTATTCTTCATATTTTAGAATACTTCTAGTACGAAGATCTCTTTGAAACTTTCTGTATTTCTCAAAAAATCATTTTGACAGACGGCTGTGCAAAGTGAACGGGTCGGATTAACGAGTAAATTTCCTCTTTGGAAGTGGTGGCACAGAGTTCCCCACGTCGCATGGATACGATAGTAAAACACGACGTACGGATAAAGTTAAGTGAAAGTGAGAAGAATGACAGATTCCGTGGAGTAAGAAACGGTGTGAAGTCTCTCAAACTCAACTGGTGGGGTTTGTTGTTGGGTGAGTTGTAACAGTATGGTGTGTCAGGAGAAGTTACTAAGTGTGAGTTGGTGTATTAGTGTGTGTGTGTTTATTTGTGTGTGTGTGTGTGGTGAGTGTGTATGTGTGTGTGTGTGTGTGTGTGTGTGTGTGTGTGTGTGTGTGTGTGTGTGTGTGTGTTTGTGATAAAAGGAAAGTTAGAGAGAGAGTGCATGTGTGTGTTTGTGTGTGCATCTTTTTATTTGTGTGTATATTATTATGTACGTATGTGTGTTCGCGTGTGTGAG
>NW_004797807.1:413598-415805 GCF_000002075.1 Aplysia californica
AGAGTGAGTTAGTGAGTGAGTGAGTGAGTGAGTGAGTGAGTGAGTGAGTGAGTGAGTGAGTGAGTGAGTGAGTGAGTGAGTGAGACAGAGAGAGTAGAATAAGAAGAACGCATAGAGAGCAAGACTGGGGATAGAGGGGAGAAACAGAGAGATGACTAAACCAAGGCTGGGAGAGAGGAAGAGAAACATTCATGGGAACCGAATTAGCTGAACGGACTTCGTAGGCACAGGAAAATTGACCACTTGAAAAACTTAAGAATGATCTAAGAATCTGGTACGAAGCCCCTTGATGGTATGAAAGACCATCAAGGGAATTAGAAGTAGTATTTTTTTCCTTTGCTATGTTTTAAACAATGTTTAGTAGTGAGTAGAAGGAAAAGAAACATGTTCAAGAGATTATAGCAGCTAGAACTTTTAAAAAGTTGTTGATAGTAGTGGTAGTAGTGCTAAGGATGATGATGATGATGATGATGAGGATGATGATGATGATGATGATGATGATGATGATGATGATGATGATGATGATGATAATGATGATGATGATGATGATGATGATGATGAAATTAAAGACAAGTATCAAAAACCTATCAGTTTAGATATCGTCATGAAACAAATCCCTTGTGTTTTCGTCGTTGCTGTTTGGAAATCTTACAAAATCACAGAATAAGTCAAGTCCCTAGGTGTGACAAACGAAACGATCCAAGTGCTATCCATGGGGGGTTACTTCCCAAATCTGAACGTCCTGGTCATCCGATAACCAAAGCCTCCTCTTTTCCTGGTGGGGTGTGGTGGAAGTCCACCCCCTTCCTAAACCTACTCAGAAATGAAGGCTCGAAAATCAATGGCAAAACTTTTCTCTTCCTCCAAGTTCCTGAAGGTGGGGAATATTTCACGCCACCCTTTGAAGGAAAAAGAGGGGGGCCAAATTCCGTTGAATGTTCGGGGCATTTCTCTCGCAATGCATAAAGGAATTCTCGGCTTATCACCGGCTAAGGCCCGGGGTCTGTGGAAAGTCCTATGCCATGCCCGACTCTCCGACAATGTCGCCTGCACCCGCTTCGGCATGTTTTCAACCATTCCGCCCAGGCAGGCACCCACATAGCCTGTCTTTGAGAAGCGCTGGTCAGCTGCTGGGTTGCAATTCTCCATTCCGGGTATCTTCAACCCCGTTAGCCGAACCGGTGGTCAGTCAAGGAATGCATATTGAACGAATTCCAATTTCTGAGGCCGAGCGGTTGTCCAGAGATCGAATTCCATTCCGGGTAAGTTCCGATGAGCTTCCGATCGTCTCCGCCGTCGGTGATATTAGTTCTTGGCGACATCTTCGGAATAGAGAATCCGCCGGTGACTTCTACCAACGCTTTAGAGCAGAAGTATAGCTAGCTACCGTAGTAGTTTTTCCTTACCTGAGCATCCTCTGCTGGGGATTTGTAGGAGAAATACGGCGAATAGAACTGATACATAAAATCGACGCAACTCATTTCGTCTGCTCGCTACCGAGATCCGCTAATGCGAGGCGCTGTGCCGAGGTGGCGGGACTCTAGCGAGCACAGAGTCGCGCGCACGTTTGCATAATTCTCTCCCCTCGTGCCTGGATGCTCTCCCCTTCATGCCAGACGTGACTGCCCCCAGGGCGGGCTTCCAGACCCGGCATCCTTCCAATACCAGACGCGAGTCCCCTCCTCGAGCCAGCCATTCCAGAGCAGGGGGGAAAATACTCACTTCTGACTCCGCCTCCTCAAACTGCCCTCCCCTCCCCGCCCCCCTCTCCAACCGCCCCCTCCCCGCCACCACTATGTTCAGACGTCATAGGCAGCCGGTGAGCGTTTCTGGGAGTTGGGCGGCTCAGCCAATCAGATGTTGGTATTGTTGGAAATGGCTTCCTAAGCTACTTGAAACCACTTGGTTTCCACTTCCCGTTCCCTACCCCCCCCCCTGCCTCTTCTTCTCTCTCCCCTCTCAGTTTTCTATCATCTTACCCCTGTGTTTCCTTCTGTTGTTCTCGACTCGTCTGTTCGTGCTTTCTTCTGTCTCTCCTGATTTCGCTTTCCGTTGTCTTCATTGTTCTTTCTACATTTATGTCTATTCCGTTTCTCCCTCTTTCCTTACGATCCTCTTCTTTCTCTTGATTTCTATCTTGCTTTCACTCTGTGTCTCTTCTTTTTCGCTTTTACTGCACCCCCCTTCTCTCTCTCTCTCTCTCTCTC
>NW_004797807.1:416940-421627 GCF_000002075.1 Aplysia californica
GGGGCGTCGCCCGGTGTGTTTCTTGCATGTATTCACTCTGTAATAATATTGTAAGGGATTTATTTATTTTAACAATTCTAAAGATTATATTCACTTACTTATTCTCATAATATTCAAGTTGATAAGGGCGTTAAACCTATACCATTTCACCTTTAAAAAAATTTTTTCACCATAATATTCAACCTGTACTATTGCAACAGATCTATTTATTCTAACAATTTTTAAAGTTGTATTCACTTACTTACTAACTTCACTTTTTCTTCCGCTTGTACCGGTGAGTGTCATCATTTCCAACCTGTAATATTGCAAGGGATCTATTAACTATTGTTATAGTTGTTCCTGATTTCTCTTGCTTATTCTTAGAGTCAACCTGTAATAAAATGAGTGATTTATTTATTCTAACAATTCTCACCCCTGTTTTCATTTACTTTTACTCAGATTTAACCTGGACAGCGCCATTTTGAGATAGCGAGGGGGGCGTCGCCCGGTGTGTTTCTCGCACGTTATTCACTCTGTAATATTGTAAGAGATTTATTTATCATAATAGTTGTTCCTATATTCACTTATTTATTCTAAGATTTAACCTGCAATATTGTGAAGGATAATTTATTTATTCTGACAATTTTCCTGTACCGTATTCATAATTAAAATTTTTTCTCAAATTATATCAACCATTAACAGTAAGGGATTTATTTATCCTAATAGTTGTTCCTATACTTATTCGAAGATTTTACCTGTGATATTGTAAAGGATAATTTATTTATTCTGATAATTTTCCTGTACCGGTATTCGTTTATTATAATTTATTCTCATATTATATCAACCTTTAATACTGTAAGGGATTTATTTATTCTAATAGCTGTTCCGGTGTTCACCTCTTCATCATCCGGTGCCTGGCCGACTGGCGTGGGCGATCATGGACCTCCACTTCACTCTGTCTTGCGTTGCAGCAATGGTATCTGTTGTTCTTGCTGCTCCTAGCCATGTTGTCATCTTGTCTACTATCGTTTCCCTCTGACTGCTTCTGCCTACTTATTCTCATATTCACTCTGTTATATTGTAAGGGATCTATTTATTCTAGCAATCTTTAAAATTGTTTTCATTAACTTATTCTTAGAGTCAACCTGTAATATTAAGAGTGATTTATTTATTCTAACAATCTTTTTACCCTGTTTTCTCTTTTACTCAGATTTAACCTGGGCCGTGGCATTGTGAGGTAGCGAGGGGGCATCGTCCATTGTGTTTCTTGCATGTTATTCATTCTGTAGTATTGTAAGAGATTTATCTATTCTAACAATTTTCACCCCTACTGACTGAAGTGTCTCTAAGCCATTCCCAAAGGGTGGACATTAACCTGTTCTTATGCACAATAGAATTGTGAATGGGCTGATTCATCGATGTCATGCTCATAACTGTGCCTGAACTGCACGAGGGAACTGTTGCTTTTTCTTTCCTGATCCTTACTATGTTCATTTTTCCTCTACTTTTTTGTATGTTTGTCACACTCTTGTGACCTGCTATTTCCAGGGTGCCTTGATAGTCAAAGCAGACTTTGTGCTGTTTAAACAAGACAGGACGTGAGCAGAGTAAGTCTGATTCACTGTAAAGACTTCTTTGTTGAAATCCACCCCTTGGCGCTCATATGACCTTATGCAGTTGCGAGCGCCGTAAAACCTCTACGAAAACAAAACTAACAATTTTTTCTCTCCTGTATTCTTTTACTTATTTTCAGATTCAATCGGTAATATTGTAAAGGATTAATCTATTCTAGCAATTTTTTTCTGTGTTCATTACTCTTATTGTCATATATCAACCTGTTTTATAATTATTGTTTTTAAGGGATTTATTTATTCTAACAAAGTAGGGCATAGCTGGGTCGGGGTGAAGTACGGTGTGACTTTATGTCACTGAGGCGTTACGCTAGCCGTGAAGGCCGACCCGGGTCATCCTGAAACGTCGCTGGCTAAAGGGGCTCTGGTGAAACCGTGACTGGCCTAGTAAGCCGACGGCGGATAATTACTGCTACGAAACAATCATAGGAGAAAACACGGACAGATTCAAACGGAAAACGAAGTAAAAAATGCATCTCCCCTCGACGTTTAACGGCAACAGAGGATGAAAGAGTAAGTAAGTAAGTATTTATTCTAATTTCTAATAGTCTTTCCTGTCTTCTCTTACTTATTCTAAGACCCAACCTGTAATATTATAAAGAATTTATGTATTCTAAAATGTTTCCTGTATTTACTAACTTATTCTCATGTATCAAACTGTAATATTGTAAGGAGTCTATTTAGTACTTACTGGATTATTCTCAGATTCAGTAATTGATTTATTAGTCTGGTAAAAGATTAATTCATTCAATTATATCCTTCATTCACATACCTATTCTCAGATTCAATCGGTTGTTCCATTCTGTATTCTCAACATGTATATTCCTACAAGATATTCCTGCATTCTTTTACATTTTAAAGGATAATTTCTTAATATTTTGAAGCAGTATTTGCTTGAAATAATATTATTCCTGGATTACTAATTTGTTCTCAGATTAACCTGCAAGACTTTAAATGTGTACATTTTTTTGCATGTGTCCACTTACCCATCCTAGTTTCCTGACTTTCATTTAATCACTTTTGACAATTTATATTTATTTATGTCATACGTTATGAATTAATTGTAATTTTTTAAAAATTCACAGTAGTATCTTTTACGGCAAAAATAGTTAATCTTGTCATTGTCCAGTTAATTTAAATAATATTAATTAATTGATTGACTAATTAACTCCGTAATTATTTAGAGTCTGGTTGATATATTTGTTCGGTTAGTAACCTCTGTCTTGAACATCTAGCTCTCACTGGCAAAACTGAAGGCAAACGAAGCAGGGGTAGGCCCAGAGAAACCTACTTAGGGAACCTAAACAAATGGATAACAGGGAAAGATCAGGGAAATGTAGCTTTTTTTAAGGGCATCCGAGCAAAAGGAATGAATAGAGAACCATTATCGCCGATGTCTGTCTCAGATCTGGCCCTGGGTGATGATGAGTAACCTCTGTTTCTGCTTGAATTTTTTTTCTCCAATTAAGCAATATTATTAGGCTCTATATCTATTCACTTAGCTAGATGACTGTTATCGTTATGTTTTTTTCCTTCCTTTTTTCCTTTCTTTTTCTTTTTTTTTCTTTTTTACTTTCTTTTTCCTTACTTCTTTTTATTCATTACTCATTCGTTTGTATTCAGGTGTACATTGTTTTTTAAACAATCATCTCTGTCTATATTATAATAATATTATATTATAATATGTTCCCAGGTTTGAATCCCAACATGGCAGTTTCTGAACTTTGTTTAAATGTTTCTAGCATTTTATATCAATTATTGCATTTCTTTAGTACATATCCACGATCTATAGCATGCTCAAAGCGCTTTACAACTGACTGTTATTACCCCCAGCAGACCCTGCAACGCTCAGAAATATTTTTGGCGTCCCGTGAAGCATAGTGCAAGCTGTGGATTGCTCGAGCTCAAACACTAACAAACAGACAAGATCTTTCGCCGTCTGTAGCCGGGTAGTATCCGTTCCCACCGGGGTCGGGTCCCAGACAGGATCCAAACCCACGACCTTACCGTTGCGAGCCCGAGAGCCCTAACAACTAGACTACTGACGGAAACATTTTGAAGACCCTGCCGTCTATATAATCGTCTTGAAAACTGTTCTTTTGTTTTAGTTAGGTTTTACGGCGCTCACAACTGCATAAGGTCATAATATGAGCGCCAGGGGGTGGATGTCAACAGAGAAGTCCAAACAGGGAATCAGGCTAACTCTGCTCACCTCTCTAGCCTCAACAGCACCTTATCAAGGCTCCCCGGAAATAGCATTTCACAGGAGAGTGACAAACATACAAAAAAGTAGAGAAAAAATGACGATAGTAAAGATGAGAAAAGAAAAGGTAGCATTTCCCCCTACGTTGTTCCGGCACAGTATGCTCTATACAAACGGAGAGAGGTCTTGAAGACATGCATGCATCGTGTATAATATTACTTCAAGTTCAAACAGAAAGACCTTATTTTCTGGATGTTCAGCGAACATTTTTTTTCCTCAGTGAACAAATATAACATTGATTAAGCGTTGGGTTCCAGTCTGTATGTCGTCATTCTCGAAGAAATATTATTATTTCAAAACAGGTTTCTTTTTAGACACGTCCAGGGGTTTTCTTTTGTGTGTGTGTGTGTGTGTGTGTGTGTGCGCGCGCGCGCGTGTGTGTGTGTGTTTGTGTGTGTGTGTGTGTGTGTGTGTGTGTGTGTGTGTGTTGTTTGGGGGGGGGAGAGAAGGGATTCGTCATCAGTGCTTTGCTATAACCTACCCTTTTGTTCCAGTGCTATGAATCGCTTTAGTAAGCATAAACCAATACCAGTCTGAAACAACTCAATAGATAAGTTACACTTTTTTTTATTTGTCGCAGAAGGGCACTTTGGTTTACAAAGGCAAACATACATTTACATACATAGATACATTATTATAAATACGTAACATACATAAATACATGCATAAATACATGGCTAAATACACAATATTACACAAATACAGAACAGTTTACCAACATGCCACTGTCGGTCGCCACCGTCGGTCGCCATTGTCGGTCGCCACTGTCGGTCGCCACTATCGGTCGCCACTGTCGGTCGCTACTGTTGGTCGC
>NW_004797807.1:421727-425888 GCF_000002075.1 Aplysia californica
TCGGTCGCCACTGTCGGTCGCCACTGTCGGTCGCTACTGAGCAGCTCTCAGTCTAGTTTGCGGACGTGCTGTTCGCTCAGTTGGCGTTATGTCGAGCTGCGGGGCGGGGGACCGGTTAACATAATCATTATACGGTGGAGGAGATTCACTCATCACCGCCATTACTTCTAAAATCATCATTGCTCTTTGATCATTGACTTACATCTATAATCTTTGCATGAATCTCTACCAGTAACAGTTACATGTCATACTAAGTATGCACGTAATACACGTTTGGACACTATCATAAGTATTTTTTTTCCACAAATTAGATGGCGTCAATCTCACATGAATGGGCAAAATAATCATAATAAAAAATTAACCAACATAATCATACTGGGCTTTCAAAGTTTATTTCCCTTTTTGAGTTGTTTTCCTCGCTCCGATTATGGGTCTGTCTCTTTGTCGACGAAAATTAGAACAAAGATGCCACCTTTAAAGTGAGGTCATTGAATTGAAAGATATGGCAATGGAACCATTCTATGGCAGGCAGACGTTGTGGGTTTGATTCCACAGTGGGGACGTTGTTGTTGTTGATGCCGCAGCTGCTGCTGCTGTTGTTGTTGTTTTTGTTGTTGTTGTTGTTGTGGTGGTGGTGGTGGTGGTGGGTTTTTTGTTTGTTTGTTTGTTTTTTGTTTCTTTTTAATAGAATGTCTCCACATTTTGGCTGGTATGTTGATTCCCACATAGAGCAGGTTGGCGCTGGCAGGCAGATTTGAAGAAACCCGCCTCCCAAGAGATCTAAATTGTGTCCTCGAGGGTGTTATACGTTTACAATGAAGTGAAAAATCTACCCACGAGAAGTTAAGAAGTACCACTATAATAATATACAGTGGAGTGAGCGAGAGAGCAAGCTAGCGAAGACAATTGTATTCGTAGACAACAGAGAGTAGAAGAGACTCTTCTACTTCTAGATCCAGTGGGATTTCCCGCTAAGCGAGCAGTGTGGTCCCTCTCTCCACTCCGGGAAGCCAGGCCTAACGCAGATGCAAGAGAACTCGAACGAAAACAAAAGGCATCGCCCCACATGCTCTCTCAGAACGGGCTGACGGGGCGCTGGGGGGAAGCAGACGGCTTCAAACAATCCCCCATCATGCTCTGATTATGCATCTTTCCCCTTCCGCTTGCTCTCCGCAGGTCTCTACACTCTAGTGCTGGGCGGCTAGCTTTCCGATTACTGAACGCTAGGAATCGAAGAACTCGACTCCGAACCCAGTTGCTTTTTAATAATGTGACCCCCCCCAACCCCTCCAAAAGTTACCTAGTTGGCTCCGAACATTTTCAGGATTTTGGATAACCTTGATTTCGAAATTCTACGAAGCATCAACTTTTATTTTTCAACAATTAATTCTAAAAATAAAAGAAGAAGATTAAATTTAAGGATAAGATAAAAAAAAGAAGAGTTTAAGGATATAAGTAACTGGCAACCTTTGGTTTACGTTAAAAGGAGTTGGAACTTTACTTCCGTAGTAAGTACTAATCGTGGGAACTGGTTCCGGAATCGATTCTTCGCCCAGCTCTACCTACACCTCCATGAGTGTTATCGAGGCCACGGGGAATTGGGGGTCGAGCGAGAGACGGAGGAAATCGAGGATGTATAAACAACATCTTTCCTTCCGAGAGGTTCCCCAAGCGGGTATTTATTTTATCCTTCCGTTCTTTATTTTTATTATTTATTTGTCTTCCCCATCATGTAAGTTTATATTGAGGACATTCACACACACACTACAGACATTGTACACACAAGAGGCGGGTGTATTCTGGCAGAGTTTGCAAGGGTCGTATTTACGCACTGCAGGCGAAATGTTACAAACAGAGGCGCCCTTAGTCTAGCGATAAGGTGTTGGTGTAAACACAAACACAACAACAACAACCCCCTACCCCCCTCCCCTCCCAAAAAGAAATAACAACAGACAGCAAAAAAAAAAAAAAAAAAAACCTTCACAAAAGCAACAACACGAAACCAGCAACAAAATCACAAAAAACAAAAAAACAACAAACCGAAAAGGCACAAAACAAAACAAAACAAAACAAAACTACAAGGGCAAGATCAGCCACTAGCCTACCGAGGCAGGATGTTGCAGAAAGATGCTTTCACCTATGATATTGTAGTTCGTTCATCCAGCTGTTTTTTTCTTTCTTTTTTAAAAATAAGTGTTTAAAGGCGTTCGCAATTGCATATTAAGGTAATAAAGAGCGAGCGGGACACATTAAACGTTTTCAGATGGTAGGACATTTTGAATTTTACCCGGGTGGCGGCCGATGCCTACTCTTTTCGACTTTGGACCACTTATGATCTTTAACGTGCCCAACTTGCACTCTGGGCCAGCTGGGTTTATAAGTAACACTTTGAACCTGTTGCAACGACCACCTGTCCAATACACCTTCTAGTACAAACGATTTTTTTACACATTCTCCTTTGCGTTAAAAAAAGTTATATTATAAATACACTACCTAAGAGGAACAACTGGCTTATATCGAGTGCACATTACGGATGCGATCGGGTCGGATCGGGTCGGGTGTGGTCAGATCAATCACCCGACTCCTCGCCTGAAAACAAACGCCCCCACCCCCTACCATCTCCCAAAGAAAGGAGAATTCTTTTTTTCGAGTATCTCGCTCTTTTTGCTGAAATGTTGTGTCCCTCTCCAACAGAGCTGGCTGCCTCCTAAATGATCGACCCTGTGTCATCTACATCAAACAACAATAGATTATTTGGTCTTTGGTCAACTGGTCAGAGCGAATTACTCGCTCTGTTTTCTTGAATCTCCCGTCTGTTTATGTCCACCCCCCCACCCCCTAACATTACTTAGCAGCAACTGATGTACCCTACAGCAAAGTAAAACTTTCAACAAATGTGAGGCAGCGTGGTGAAATCAGGCTCTCGTCAAAATAATCAAAGTGAAGAAACTTGCATTTTTCCTCAGGTTTGTGAATTTTTATCAATTTTTTTTTTTGGGCTCAACACCTTTCAGACCCATTAAAGAACTCATTTATGGGTGGATTTTTCTGAAAAACGTTGATTAAAGGTACCAAAAATGTAAATTTTTATTTACCATGGAGTCTTTAGCTAAGGAAATAACTAATCTTTGCAGGCCATTTTCTCACTAATTTTACCTCTGAAAGTAGGTGAACCCTACCTCCTTCTTTCGCAAATATCTCGACTTGTAGTCAAGATAAATGGATATTTTTTTCCATCCATATAAAGACAAGTAAACAAGCTTTAAGATGATACCAATAACTCTAAATGCCCAAAAATTGACGAGAGCCTGATTCCACCCCGCTGCCTCACAATTTTACAGGTAAAATGTTATTATTACTGAAGTGATTTATACTGGACTTTTTGAACGAAACCTTCTTTGACCCCCCCCCCTCCCAAAAACAAAAGAAAGAGAAACAAGGAGCATTCTTATAAACAAAATCAACAAACATAACATTAGATATTTAGCCAATTTTAGCCTAACAGGAACCATAGTCTCTGCTATAGCACACCAATTTTTGCCTTGCCCTAAAACAGTGTGTGCTGAGTGATGATTATGGTAATCGAGACCGCTAATTAGAGTGTTCCAGAAATCTCCAGAACATCCGTTTACAAGGCCAGGAGAGGATGAATAGACCTACACACGTACAGTTACACACGTAGTACACACACACACACACACACACACACACACACACATACATACACACACTCACGCACACACACACACGTACACGCATGCACGCACACAGACACACTCACACTGCACACACACACACATACACACACACGCACACACACATACACACACTCACACACCCACACACACGCACACACACACACACACACACACACTCACACACATACACACACACTCAAGCACACACACATACACACACACGCACGTACACACACGCGTGCATACTGGCACACAGACAAGCATACTCGTTCAAACACAGTCTTAACACATTAACACCTACATGCTCACACCAACAAAAATGGGGAAAACACCCACGGGCTCTCGTACATAAAGAGATCTATCTGCATGGGCTTGCATATATTCTGATAGACGAGGTCTGCGTCTGTCTGTCTGTCTGTCTGTCCCTCTCCCCTCACCCCCCCTCTCTCTCTCTCTCTCTCTC
>NW_004797807.1:426825-429379 GCF_000002075.1 Aplysia californica
ATCATCATCATCATCATCATCATCATCATCATCATCATCATCATCATCATCATCATCATCATTATTGTTGTCACGTATTCCTCATGATATTATACTAGAACATATTGCCAACTTTATCAGATTCAGAAGAAGCGTTCAATTCAAATTGCCCTTTCCCCTGACATTTAAAAACTAGTATGTTTATCTAAATCATGTGCCCAGACGATCATCCATAGCCTTAGCCGGGCACCCCTTCTTACGTGAGTGAAATGAGGAATATTTGTATGAAGTTTCTGCTGGGGTAATAGTATAGATTGTGAACCCCATAGAGCTTGCTGTTGAGCAGGGATTTGTGCTATACAAATTAATGCTATCCGTTATTATTAAGTGTTCTTCCCAAATACTCTACATGGAGTCCGGGTAGGGTTTTTGAACCTACGACTTTACAGTTACAAATCTGGAATGATAACTAAGGAACTTTCGACGCCTCCAACAAAGCCTTTCTCTTTAACACACTTTTGAATGGCAGTGAAAAAAGCGCCATACAACCTGGCTGGCGTGAAGAGTGATATCCTCACAATCGGATAACTTAAGAACGACAGATGTACGCCATTGGCCGATATTTATAGTAACAGC
Source organism: Aplysia californica (assembly GCF_000002075.1). NCBI lineage: Eukaryota > Metazoa > Mollusca > Gastropoda > Aplysiida > Aplysiidae > Aplysia > Aplysia californica. The sequence continues at coordinate 427,441 of NW_004797807.1, forward strand.
TATTTTGTTTGACGTCATTGAGGGATTCCCACTGTGTTGTCGTTCACGGTGGCAACACGACCGAAAAGCACTATTGTAGTATTTTGAAAGCCTGTAGCTTACAGTGGAGTGGTGGCGGAGTGGTTAGTGCGCTTGTCTCCAAAGCAGAAAGTCCAAGTTCGAGCCTCGGTTCGGCCACGGATTTTTTTTTTTTGCTCAATGACGTCAAACAAGATAGCTGTTACTATAAATATCGGCCAATGGCGTACATCTGTCGTTCTAAAGCTATCCGCATGTGATACCTTCCATCTGAGAAGTATTCGCCATGTTCTTGGTACATACATGTTACGTGCATGCTGTCTGAAAAACACGAGAAATCATTTAAAGGACAATTAAATAGTTCGGTCATCTTTCCACCAATTTCAACACAATCCCAAAAACTAAAATTAAGCCTCAGGGCCGAAACGTTTGTAAATTGAAGAACAATAACGCGCGTTCGAGAAATGTTACATTTTAAAATGTCAACCAAAGTGCAAAATATGAAATGCAAAACGTTGCAGCTTCGTTAAAGTCGACCTACTGTTTTTGTTGTTATTGTTGCTCTTGTTGTTGTTGTTATTGTTGTTATAGTTATTGATCCAGCAACAGCTTGGCCCTCGCTCTTCTGTCCAATGCCATGTAGTGATAAGTGCAGATTTACAGCAGTTGCTGTTCCATTGAGTGTGTTATCAATCTTGAGTCTCGGAGGGAGAAGTGAAGCTCTGATGTCATTTAGTGCTGTGCAGGGGAAAATGTGGACCCAGTCGAAATAATATACCTAACAAAATTATATAAAATTGGCTTTACTATTTTAAAAAAAACTCAGGGAAAGTGGTGGCCAATTAAATTATATATTTCAAGTGTTGGCCATTTCTCTCCTGGCAAGTTGAAATATGCCACTGAAAATTTGGAAAAACCCAGTGGTATTTTTCTTGGTCGATTCTTCAGATTCACTGTCCAACATTGAGTTTTAAATGTTCAATTGTGTGTGGTTTGTTACCACGGGCTCTGTCAAAAAAACAAACAAACAAACAAACAAAAAAACAAACAAACAAACAAAACAAACAAACAACAAACAACAACAACAAAAAGCAAGGAAGGAGAACAACAAAATGGGAACATTTGAGGGGGCTCAAGTCCAAAGAATGCGGTAATAATTCATTAATTGTAAGAATTTTCGACTGAATTAAAGGCAACTTGTGCGCCTCTGTCTTGGCTTCGATATTGCAAGGGCTAGAATAGAAGCACCTCAAACAGATGGTTTCAGCTTGTCGTACACTTTGACTTAAGAACATACTTCTTGCTTTTAAACTGAAAATATCAGTATAAGCAAACCACATAGGATCACACGACACTTCAGTTGCACGGCAGGTGAATGAACCAGCAGTCGACTTACCCTTGAGATCTAGCAGGGCAACACAAAGAAGAAGAAGAAGCGAAACTCGCAGTAGAGGTAAACCATACTACGTTCATTTGACAGTTCAGTAGCACCGTTGGTTAGTTTTTGTTTTAGTTTTACGGCACTTGCAACACAATAAAGTCATTAAAGTGGCGATGAATAGATGTGTTACAAGAGAGTAACATACACAAAAAAGGACTAGAGATAAGGAAAATAGAAGTTGGATAGAAAAGAAGGAGCAAACCACTCCAGAGCACCCGCCAAACCACCCACACACCGCAGGTTGGTGAACTTGTGAGATCTAATCCGTAGATAATAGATAGTATTTGTAGAGCGCAACGTCAGGCCTGTGGCTCGAACCACCGATCCCGCAACCTCAAAATTACGAGTCTGGTAGCTTAACCACAAGGCTACCGACACCACATCTAGCAGGCGAAGAAGAAGAAGAAGAAGAAGAAGAAGAAGAAGAAGAAGAAGAAGAAGAAGAAGAAGAAGAAGAAGAAGAAGAAGAAGAAGAAGAAG
>NW_004797807.1:436744-443749 GCF_000002075.1 Aplysia californica
TCTCGCTTTCTCACCCCCCCCACCACTCTCTCTCTCTTTCTCTGCACTCGCCTTTTCTCCCTCTTTTCCTCCATCCTTCCCTCCGTTCCCCGCCTCTCTGATCTCTTGTTTCTTCCTCTGTCTCTCCCCTCCCTCTCACTTTCTCTCCCTCTGTATGTCTGTCCTGCCCCCCCCCCTCAACCCCTCAACGTTCATTTTTTGTATCATACCCCAGTGCACTAGTTTTAATTTATTGAAAATGTAGCAAACGAATCAGCCTTGTGTAAAAGGGGGGTGGGGTGGGGACGGGGGGAGGTCATAGTGGTCCCTGATAAGTACTTTGTTGTTATTTGTAAAGACCATGCCCTCTAAGACTGTCAATGGGGGTGGTTGGCGGGTGCCAACATCTATCGTCCTTATCTCCCCCCCCCCTTCTTTTTTATGTTTGTTACTCTCTTGTAACACCTCTAATCTTCTGGCGCTCATATGACCGTATGCAGTTGCGAGCGAGGTAAAACTTTTTCTCTCTTGCCCTTTTTAACTCCCAGTGGAGCACAGGCCATCAACAACATTACTCCAGCGAAGCCTGTTTTACTAAAACTAAACTAAGACTGTCCATTGTTCTCTTCGAATAGCGGTCTCGTGTTCAAATACTGTTTTAAATATACAAGATACAGACCCGTTCAACGAACAGTGACATAGTGATAGCACCCAATCTGAGCGACACCTGCCTCATTTTGAATAATAATAAATCATGCATGCGAACTTGGATACGGAAGGCATAAAAATCAGCGGCAATAAAGGTTCTGTTGACTAAATGAGAGGCAGGGTGGTGGAATCAGGCTCTCGTCAATTTCGGGGCATGTAGGGTTATTGGTATAATCTTAAGCGTGTTCACTTGTCTTTATTTGGATGAAAAAGATTCCTATTTATCTTCTATACAAGTCGAGATATTTGTAAATGAAGGAGGTGGGGTCAACTGTTTTCAGAGGTAAAATTTGTGAGAAAATGGCCGCCAAAGATTAGTTGTTTCCTTAACTTAAGAGTCCGTGGTAACTGAAAATTTACTTTTTTTTGTGCCTTTAATCAACGTTTTTCAGAAAAATCCACAGAGAAATAAGTTCTTTAATAGACATGAAAGGTGTTGTGCCAAAAAAACAAATATTTGATAAAAATTCACAAACGTGCGGGAAAATGCAAGTTTCTTCACTTTGATTATTTTGACGAGAGCCTGATTCCACCACGTTGCCTCACAAAAATGCCAGCCATCACATCCAGTGGGGAACATGAGCACGTAGTGAAGGTGATCACAAGAACGATGGCACGTGCTGGTCTGTCGTAGTTCCTGGCAATGTCCTTAAACACAGACTTCAACATAAGTTAAACACAGACTTCAACATAAGTTAAACACAGACTTCAACATAAGTTAAACACAGACGTCAACATAAGTTAAACACAGACTTCAACATAAGTTAAACACAAACTTCAACATAAGTTAAACACAGACTTCAACATAAGTTAAAGACCACTTTGACAGACAGCTAAGGTAGAATGACAACATCCGAGATCTTTGATTTTCAGGAAAAAACCATCAAGCCTGAAAAATAAAAAGGTAGTTTCCGAACTTTAAAAATATGCCCACGTAACCATTTGTGACAATTCGTAACTGAATCATAATTTTGTTGATTTAATGGGCATCTGTGTAAAAATGTATACTGTCCTCACAAACGGGCTTAGCTCCATTATAATAAAATATAATAAGATAAGATTATTATTTAAAACTGTTTTCCGCACATCTGTGCCTTCCTTCTATAACGTTATGTGAAATAGCGCACATCCCGGAGGTCCGCGCACTGATTTTAACCCGAACTGACTTCATGCGCTCTTGTTTTTCAGCCGCCCATTTACCATGATGAAACGAGTGAAAAGAGTACTTGTCCGCTACTTCTTCAGCTGCTGCATGAAGGAACGCAGCAGCAGCAACAATCTGGAGTGTCATGACTCGACTGAGGATCTACGCCTGTCTTTAGGAAGCCTTTCTGATGACGAGCAAGTCAATCCCATCGACATACCCAGTGACTTGTCAGTGTTCAGCAGGAAGGAAGAGCCAGTACCCCTGGACAGATTGTGGGTTCCGGTTCCAGTTCCTCGGCTGACTCGTCTGGACGGCCTTAGTCCGGAATGGGAAGAAAGCCAGGAGTCTGCACCTATGGATCTGTTGTCGGTTTGCTCGGAAGATTGGATTCCGTGTATATCCGCACGTGCCAGCAGGATGGACTCCCTCTTCCAAACGTCCGACGTGGACGAAGACGAACCGGATGGAGCGCCAGCCAGTGAAACAGGAAGTGCCTCAGAAGGCAGGAGCGGCGTCGAAGAGGAGGACATATTGGAATGTATTCCAAGACTGTTCGCCTTCGACACGATCCAAATTTGAGAGCTCCAGAGGCGGGGAAAGCGAGCGTCCTAACTTCGAATCACCTTTTGTCCTCGTTGCTGATTTCTATTTATTTTTAGGGTGCGAAAGATTCAATGTATTTATTTGCCATAGCCCAGAATGTTAGGACCAAAGCTGGAGCCGCCGAAGGAGAAGGAAGGACAAAAAAACTACGGCTGAAAAAAATCTTTTCATAAATCTATTTTTTACAAGGTCCTTTTTAGGGCCAACAAATTCTCAAAGTCTTTATTGGCTTGGTTTGATACAAATTAACTAATTTCTCCTTTCATTATTCCTATAATCTTTTTCTGTCGTCTGCTTAGTCTGCACCCCCCCCCCCCCACCGCCCCGCCCCCCAAAAAAACACACAAACAAAAACGCTTTCTCTTCTTCGTGTGGTTGCCGGGTTCTCTGGCGTTGTTTGTTTCTACTTTTCTATTAAAAAAATATATCGTTTCTATCTCCTTTCTTTCTTTTTTTTGTGTTTGTTACTCTCTTGTAACACCTCTAAACTTGGGCATTTATATTATGACCTTTTTGTGTTGCAAGTGCCTTAAACCTCTTACTAAAAGGAAAAACTAAACAGAATCCCTTATGGTCTGTTCTTCAACTTGGGTTGCGGGGGAGGAGTGGGGGGGGGGGGGGGGGCATTCATTGCTCTCCACAAAACTGTCTCTGTTCTATCGGAGATAGACGTTAAATGTGAATCCTCGCTATTTAGATACCTTATAAAACTGAAACGTCCTTTAATCTTACACACTATGCAATGATTTTAGAGAAATCATTGAGTGTCGAAAGGTAAAAAGAGTTATTTCAATACATATTTTTGCTTTTCGTCTCTTTACAAACAGGAAACAACACTAGTGTTTGAGAGGAATAAAGGAATAAAGACTTTCATCATTTAAAATTTTTTTTTTTTAAAAATAGAGGTTTTAATGTGCTCGAAACCTCATCAGGTCATAATAATGGAAAGGAGCGCCAAGAGGTGGATGTCAAAAGAGAAGTCTTTACAGAGAATCAGGCTTACTGTGCTCACCTCTCTAGCTTCAACAGCATAAAGTCTGCTTCGACTATCAAGGCACCAGGGAAATTTCTTGTCAGCAGAAGAGTGTGACAAACATACAAAAGAAGTAGGCAGGAAAAATTACAATATCAAGGATTAGGAAAGAAAAAGCAGCAGTTCCCTGTTGCAGTTCGGACACAGGTATGAGCATGAGGTTGGTGAATCAGCCCATTTACAATTCTATTGTGAATAATACCAAGTGAATGTCCCCCTTTTGTGAATGTCCTAGAGACACTTAAATCAGTAGCACCGCCCCGGAGGTGCTTTTTTCAAACCTTATTGTCTCGGAAGACTAAATAGTTTGATTTAGATCTAAATATAATAAATTCACTTCAAACATGAAATATGGCGAAATCTAGAATCTAACCTTTATCTCGCCAAACTTACGGTATTCAACGCTTTTTCCGATCGACTCACTATTTCCACCTCGAAGGACACACGTGGACAGCCTTCTCACTCACGAACACTAACACTTTCAATTGCACGATAAAACGTAGTGAGAAAGGGAAAAAGACGAGGCAGGTGTTACAGAAGAGTAGTTAGAATGGGGTCTGGGTGCTGTAAAATCGTTTGGGTTGTTTTGTGGTATATTGGCACTTTTGTGAGTTGATTTTTATTTGGTGGGGGATCTGTGGGGGGATTGGGGTGGGGGATCTAAGAGAAACCGTGAACTAAGGGGTGGGTATAGAGGGGTTACAGGGAAAGATGGGAAGGGGAAGAAGGAAGAAGGAAGGGGGAAGAGTGAGAGCGGCAGAGGGGTTGATAGTAGTAATGAGGGAGAGATAGATAGAGAGAGAGAAAGACAGAGAGAGAGAGAGAGAGAGAGAGAGAGAGAGAGAGAGAGAGAGAGAGATAGATAGAGAGAGGAAACAGAAGAAGAAGAAGCCTACATTTTTTTTTCTTTAAGTAAAAAGAACACATTGACACAATAATGCTCATTTAGTGCTGGGAAAAAGTAAGACAGACAGACAGAAACAACTAAGGGAAAGTAAAAGTACGACCTATTAGGAGCGCCCTCAATCAAAAAGAAGAGAGGATACCTAGTAAGGGAGCGACAGATAGAGAGCGAGAGAAATAGAAAGAGAGAGAGAGAGAGAGAGAGAGAGAGAGAGAGAGAGAGAGAGAGAGAAAGAGAGAGAGAGAGAGACAGTGAGAGACAGACAGAGAGAAGAGAAAAAGAGAGAGAGAGAAGTAGAGAGAGAGAGAGAGAGAGAGAGAGAGAGAGAGAGAGAGAGAGAGAGAGAGAGAGAGAGAGAGAGAGAGAGAGAGAGATAGATGTAGGCCGTGGGATTGAGGAAAAAAAATTATACTCAAATGCACAGGCTTACAATAACTGCACAGCAAAATGATCATCTCTTTATAAAAAACCCAGATCAATTTTTGTTTTAATCTTACAAAATTGCATCAAGAAAATATTTCTTGAAAGCGTAATAAACAGTATTATTTAATTGGCTGATGGGGAGAGAAAAAGGGAAAAGGGAACCTGGTGTTTCTAGTGGGTCGGGGAGAGAGAGCAACCTGCTTGGAAGAGCCAGAAGAATATCCAACCAGCTGTTAACTGGCACGATCAGCAGACAGACCCTTTCGTGGATCCTGGAGTGGAGGGAGGATCAGCTATGGCATTGTGCCGCCTGCAATGATGGCTTATCCCCAACCAAGCAAGTAATAAGTAAGTTCCCACATCTGTGCCTTCATTCTATAACGTTATGTGAAATAGCGCACATCCCGGAGGTCCGCGCACTGACTTTAACCCGAACTGACTTCATGCGCTCTTGTTTTTCAGCCGCCCATTTACCATGATGAAACGAGTGAAAAGAGTACTTGTCCGCTACTTCTTCAGCTGCTGCATGAAGGAACGCAGCAGCAGCAACAATCTGGAGTGTCATGTCTCGACTGAGGATCTACGCCTGTCTTTAGGAAGCCTTTCTGATGACGAGCAAATCAATCCTATCGACATACCCAGCGACTTGTCAGTGTTCAGCAGGAAGGAAGAGCCAGTACCCCTGGACAGATTGTGGGTTCCGGTTCCAGTTCCTCGGCTGACTCGTCTGGACGGCCTTAGTCCGGAATGGGAAGAAAGCCAGGAGTCTGCACCTATGGATCTGTTGTCGGTTTGCTCGGAAGATTGGATTCCGTGTATATCCGCACGTGCCAGCAGGATGGACTCCCTCTTCCAAACGTCCGACGTGGACGAAGACGAACCGGATGGAGCGCCAGCCAGTGAAACAGGAAGTGCCTCAGAAGGCAGGAGCGGCGTCGAAGAGGAGGACATATTGGAATGTATTCCAAGACTGTTCGCCTTCGACACGATCCAAATTTGAGAGCTCCAGAGGCGGGGAAAGCGAGCGTCCTAACTTCGAATCACCTTTTGTCCTCGTTGCTGATTTCTATTTATTTTTAGGGTGCGAAAGATTCAATGTATTTATTTGCCATAGCCCAGAATGTTAGGACCAAAGCTGGAGCCGCCGAAGGAGAAGGAAGGACAAAAAAACTACGGCTGAAAAAAATCTTTTCATAAATCTATTTTTTACAAGGTCCTTTTTAGGGCCAACAAATTCTCAAAGTCTTTATTGGCTTGGTTTGATACAAATTAACTAATCTCTTCTTTTACTCTGCCTTTGATCCTGTTTTGTTGTCTATTTAATCTCCACTTTTACCCCCCGTTCTACTCTTTGTGGGTAGTCGGCAGTTGCTCTGGTGTGGTTTGCTCCTTCTTTTCTATTAAAAATCAATCGTCTCTTTTTCCTCCTCCTCCTTTTTTGTTTTTGTTACTCTATTGTGACACGTCTAATCTGTGGCACTTATATTGATAACCTTTCTGTGTTAAAAGTGCGTAAATCTCTGACTAAAACAATGCGAAATACCCAGTGACTTGTCAGTGTTCAGCAGGAAGGAAGAGCCACAACCCATGGACAGATTGTGGGTCCCGGTTCCAGTTTCTCGGCTGACTCGTCTGGACTCGTCTTGACTCAAACGTGAGAGCTCCATGGATGGAGAGAGCGAGTGTCCTAACTTCGAATCACATTTTGTATTTGTCGCTGAATTTTTATTTTTATTTTTAGAGAATGACTGAATTTATGTTATCATTTGCAATAGCATAGAATGTTAGGACAAGAGCTGGAACCGCCGAAGGAGAAGGATGCAGAACGAAACAGCGTTTGAAAAAAAAACCCTTCCAAAAAAAAAATTTTTATAAGGTCCTGTTTAGGACCAACAAATTCTCCAAGTCTTAAAGGATTTTGTTTGATACAAATTGACTAATTTCTCCTTGTGGGTGGTTGGCGGGTGCTCTGGTGTGGTTTGCTCCTTCTTTCCTATCAAACATCTATCGTCCTTATCTCCCCTCCTTCTTTTTAATGTTTGTTGCTCTCCTGTAACACCTCTAATCTTTTGGCACTCATATGACCTTATGCAGTTGAGAGTGTCTTACAACTCTTACAAAAACTAACTAATAATATTATTTCCTTTCATATTTCCCCCTCTCAAATCATGCACTGCTGTGTCTTCTGCTAAATCTCCACTTTCACCC
>NW_004797807.1:445655-447270 GCF_000002075.1 Aplysia californica
CACACACACACACACACACACACACACACACGCAAAACATCTGGTGGAGAAGAGTCGAGCCTACATTGGGAGACACCCACCAAACCAAACCAAACAGGGCTTGAAAACGACGCAAATGACGCGGGAACAGTTGCATAAACTCATCCAGATCTACCCGCGATAATGATGCAGAGACATGTCTCAAATTCCTTCGGCAAAAAGCATTGGGAGAAAATTATGACCCCTCGTGTAAAAACATGCTTTTAGAATCGCTCGGCTGGCGTTTTGCTCCCAAATATTTCGTTTTTCAACAATAACATAAAAAAGCGAGAGGAACGGTAGTCGAGAAAATCCTGTTTGACCTTTGTTAACTTCAGATGGTTGGGTTGGGCTTATAGCTTTGGCTCAGACTCGCTCTCTGGGTTCAAAAGGGGGTAACTGGTGCAGTTAACACAGCAAAAGGGATACTAATAACTAATAACAATGATGATGATGATGATGATGATGATGATGATGATGATGATGATGATGATGATGATGATGATGATGATGATGATGATGGTGATGATAGTGATGGTGATATTGTTAAAATAATTTAAAAATAGCAACAATATATATTGTATATAACATATTATTGTATTTTAGTTTTGTTTTTGAAAACGTTACTACGAAAAACGAAGCTATTGTTTTGTTCATTACCGTACTTGTCTGACTGAAGTGTCTTTAGCCCATTCCCAAAGGGGGGACATTAACATGTTCTTATGAACAGTAGAATTGTTAATGAGCTGATTTATCAATGTCATGCTCATACTGTGCCGGAACAACATAGGGGGAACTGCTGCTTTTTCTCTCCTCATCCTTTCGACTTCTTTTGTATGTTGGTCACTCTCTTTTGAACTGCTATTTCCGTGGTGCCTTGATAGTCGAAGCAGACTTTGTGCTGTTTAGGCTAGAGAGGTGAGCAGAGAAAGCCTGATTCCCCGTTTTGACTTTCTGTTGACATCCACCTCTTGGCGCTCATGTGACCTTATGCAGTTGCGAGCGCCGTAAAACCTTACTAAAACTAAACTCCGTGCTAGACTGGTGAGGAGTATTTTATATAGCCTATATTTTGTCATTATTATTATTTTTAAGCCCTCCCCCCAAAAAAAACAAAAAAAAAATAAAATAAAATAAAATAAAAACCGTTAGAAAAAATGGGAAACGAATACAAGACCTGAAATTCTGTTAATATCAAAATATTTATGAACCTACAACGCAACAGAATCAGACAACAAAGGAAGGGGAAGACCAAGAAAAACTTGGTTGGATATCGTCAAAAAGGTTTTTCAATTGTCCACTGTAGAAGTTGTGAACCTGTTTGTTCGATGGGTTAACATGTAACGGCCTACTAGACCATGCATATGGCATTTTGAAATATGCACTCAAAAAAATAAAATTTCATCCACTGAACAATGAGACGAGAGAAATGTGTTATGTCTACCTACCTGTTCAAGGAGTATTTAAAAATCCTTAGATTGGAACCCCAAACTCCGATATCTCTAGGCTCTGTCCTGTCGACTTCGCAAAGTAGCACTCAGCTTTTATTTTACACCAGTTTCTAAACGAGAGCTGGTAAAAGTCAAAGTGCCCCCCC
>NW_004797807.1:448675-449931 GCF_000002075.1 Aplysia californica
TGTGTGTGTGTGTGTGTTTGAGAGATAGAGAGAAAGAAAGAGAGAGAAAGAGAGAGAGAAAGAGAAAGAGAGAGAGAGAGAAAGAAAGAGAGAGAGAGAGAAAGAGAGAAAGAGAGAAAGAGAAAGAAAAACCAACTTTTAGTCTTCACTTGTCCAAGTCATTAATTAATGGAGGTCTTTATCGCTCAGACCGTCGTAGTCCATCGCATTTGATTTGAACTACTCCTACTTGGGCTCGAAACTAAGCATTCCCGTTTCACAGCCTGGGTTACTTAGTTGATTGTTCAATTTTTTCCTACACCTTCTATCAAAGAGGTTCTTAAATTGCTTGTGCTGTTGAGGCTAGAGTGGTTGGCAGAGTAAGCCTGATTCCCTGTTTACTGTTTGGACTTCTCTGTTGACATTCACCCCTTGGCGCTCATATATGACGTTATACAGTTGCGAGCGCAGTAGTAAAACCTTACTAAAACTAAAACTAAAACAAAACAAATTAGAAGCAAACAAACAGGCCTTCTGTATGTCCATGGTTCACGGGTGCTCTGGTGTGGTTTGCTCCTTGTTTCATATATATAACAACTATGGTCCTTATCTCTCCTCCCTTTTTGTGTTTGTTGCTCCCTTCTAACACCTCTAATCTTTGCCACTTATATCATGACCTTATTGAGTTGCAAGAGCCGTAAAATTCCTATTAAAACTGAAATAAAAGCAAGGTATTGTGTGCACAATTAAGACTGGGGTTTCTTTCCTTTAGACGCAGGTTATGGCCATTGAAATTAATTCTTATAAGGGAATAAGGGAAAGAAAATGGAGTGGAGAAAGAGAGGGAGAGATAAAGAGAGTGAGAGAAAGAAATGAAGTGAGAAAGAAAATGAGAGATGAGCGAGAGAGAAAATGAAAAAGAAAGTGAGAGAGAAAGGAAGAAAGAAAGAGAGAGAGATATAGAGACAGACACAGAGCGATAGAGAGAGAGAGAGAGAGAGAGAGAGAGCGAGAGAGAGGGAGAGAGAGTGAGAGAGCGAGAGAGAGAGAGAGAGAGGGGGAAAAAGAGAGAGAGAGAGAGAGAGAGAAAGAGAGAGAGAGAGATATCACTCTGTGCAAGCGGTTTATTTCATCATAAGATTTCTGCTCTGAACTATGATAGAGAATAATAAAATGAGGGTTAAATAAAAACTGTTTGTGAAAAGGTATCTGGAGGGAAGGGTAACGGACAGAGGAATTAGGGTGATGGGTGAGAGATGGTGAGAGGAAAAAACAAG
>NW_004797807.1:450200-453946 GCF_000002075.1 Aplysia californica
GGGGGGAGGTTGAGGGTGGAGGGGGTGGTGGGAGTGAAACACAGATATGGAGGTTGGAGGAGAGGGACATGGAGGCAAGATGAGGTGAAAGTAGATACGAGGAGGAGAAATCTGAGGGGATATAAGGGACGGGATGGGAGGAGGTATGAAGAGGAAAGGAGGGAGGTGAGGGTGGTGTTGAGGTCAGGCGATGTATGTTTGTGTGTTGGTTTGTTTGTCTGGGTTTTTTTTGTGTGTGTGTGGGGGGGGTGTTTTTTGTGTGCCTTTTTGGGGGTGGAGGAGGGGGGTACGAAGAAGACTAAGGGAGGGGAGATAATGGAAGAGATAGAGTTAGAGGAAAGAAGATAGGCCAGGAAGGAAATGGGAAAAAGACAATGTGTAAAAGGAAATTGAAAGGAGGGGAAGTAAATAAGGCAGAGGAGATAGAAGGTTCGAGAACAAATAAAAAAGAAGAAACAAACTGAGAAATTAAATCATTGCATTCTTTGCCTTCGTTTCCATAGGTCAGTGACCTTTAACTTCTGACCTGCTTGACCCGTCATATTATGGTCGTTGTAAGAACCTGATTGGTTAATTCTTTAAGAACTTACGGGACACAAACAATTATGTCCCATCGTCCACAGACGAAAGGCAATGTTGCAGCATTTGAACCACCATAGGGTACGTAAATCAGAATCGAGAATTTGCACAATTTCTTTTATCACATGCATTTTGTTACCAGTCTCTTTTAAAGTTTCAGATGAGGAAGGTTGGTGGTTTTGCTGGTGCTCTTGTGTGGTTTGCTCCTTCTTTCCTATCCAACATCTATCATCCTTATCTCATCTTCTTCTATTTTTTCGAGTTTGTTCCTCTTGTAACACCTCTAATCTTCGGCACTTATATGACCTATTGTGTTGCAATTACCGTAAAACTCTTACTAAAACTTAAAAAAAAAACACCTAAAGATAAAGGAAACAGGGTCAAAATATTTATGAACAGCAACGCAATACTTCTTTTTATAGCGACACATTTTTAAGCGTTGTAGAATGATGTATAATATGAGTGGAGAAGAGATTGAAACCTATTGTGCCTGACTGTTAAAAACTGTTACTTTTGGATTTGCGCACTTGCGAGCGCGAGAGGGGAAGAGAGAGAGAGAGAGAGAGAGAGAGAGAGAGAGAGAGAGAGAGAGAGAGAGAGAGAGAGAGAGAGCCCAAGAAACAGAACGAAAGAGAGACACATAGAGAGGGAGAAACAGAGAGATAGGGAGAAAACAAAAGAAAGAAAGAAAGAAAGAGAGACATAGACAAAACGATAGAAAAAAAAGAAAGAGAGAGAGATAGAGAGAGAGAAAAAGAAAGAAAAAGTGAGAGACAGAAAGAGACAGCAGAGACTGAGAGAGAGAAACAGAAAGAGTCCAAAACAGAAACACTTGAGCGAGGAACACAAATAAAGAGCCCATCTCCTCCTCCCCTCCCCTCCTCCACCCCCCTCCCATCTCCCCCTCCCTCCCCTCCTCCCCTTGCACTGTGGGTGGGAGACACCTGAAACAATCTTTCTCGGGTGGTCCCAGCACCCACACCTCGCCAAAACTCACATTACAGGGCACTTGTTGAGCCAGTGCTTACAGGGAAGACGAATAGAACAGTTTCTGACGTCATGCCAGAGTCCTAGTGTGATTCTGTGGGCCTACTTCAGTATAATATTATTTACTGGCGTTTCCATTCTGTGTAGAAAAGAAAAGAAAAAAATGGAAAACCTCCAAAAGAATATAATAAAACAAAACAAAACAACCCCAAATAAAAAACAAAACGAAACAAAACGAAACAAAACGAGAAGGGAAGGTGAGATTGATGAACGAATAGATATGCCGAATTAATACGTTTATCTGATTCTGTCTCCCCTTCCCCTCCCCCTCGTCTCTCTCTCTCTACCTCCACTACGTCAAATATTTAACCCCAAAAAAAACCTACCACAAGAAATCCAACAGAGGCAAAGTACCCTGTTCTAAAATAGTCAAAGATCCACAATAACGACTTAAGGTACACCAGGTCAGTAGTCAACAGCCAGAAAAAGTCGATTCTGGACTATTTTAGTAGAGCAACATTTGCTTTATCGATTGGAAATATTTTCAAGTGTCTAAAACATCTACAAACTGCTCACATATGCCATGTTTTTGAACATTGTGTTGAAATAGACCAGTATGAAGTCTGCGGTTTTTTTCAATATTCTCAAAACTAAGAATTTCTTATGGGGGTGGGTCACCTATACAGAGATATTTCTAAAAGTGAAAGTGCATGTCACAGCTCAATCCCACCTTGCATGACTGTTTATAGATAATATGTTTGCAACGCACTAAAATATTATTGTGATATTGTAAAAATGTTTTCTATCAGTGTAAACAAGATTGATATTGTCAATTTTGATTTGTGATCAATTTCTTATCCGAGTATCGTATATGACACTAAAAGGGCAGTTACAAGAAATGTATGAGACAAAGGAAAGTAGATCTTTAGTACGTTGCAGGTTGTATATACAAAAACACTGTGTGAAAATATCAAGGCTGTGTCCGTTCAATCTTCTTCAGAATCCCTGCATAGAATTTGCCCGAATTTTGGTCTGTCGAACTCATTGCATCTCAAGAATTCAGAAAATTAACAGTGAAATCATATAGGGATAGTGAGTTTTTGTTTCTTGGCCCATATTGGTTATTGGGAATCGCAGTATACTTAATTTGGAGCCTAAAACCAAAATTTTCACTTCAGCTGTACCTAGTGCCCCTTAAGTGATGGTTCAAGGGAGTGCCGAATTATGACATCTGTATGCCCCCCCCCCTCCCAACCGTCTACCTTGCCCGTCCCCATCTCTTGATCAGTTCTAATCTCTTATTTGATATTTTTGTTGTTGTTGTTGTTGTTGTTGTTGCTGTTGTTGTTGTTGTTGTTGTTGTTGTTGTTGTTGTTTGGGGTTTTGGATTTGTTTCAGTCATGTATCCTTTTTTTCAGGAGTCATGTGTGTGATCTTTTTTGTACCAGAAAATCATTGACAACGAAAATTTGAGTGAGTCGGTACAATGGTGTCATATTAACATTAAAGTGCATCCATAAGTGAATATTATGTCTATTCGTTAGTGGTTTAATTTTTAAATTTATTAGTTTTGTTGTTGTTGTTGCTTTTCTCTACCTTTAACGGCCTATTTCACCCTCACCCCCCTCCCCCAAATAGACCACCCTCTTTTCTTTTTGTTTTTGTCCTAGGGGGTGGGACACATACCACTTTTAATCCTCTAATCTGTTACAAGTTAACAAATCAGACAGAGAAGATTTTTTTCAAAGGGCATGATTATTGTGCTACTGTTTTGGTCGGCCCTCAGGGTAGAGTGTACTGCAAAGTGACTTTTCACCACACACACACACCTCACACTAGCTGGAAACACCACAGGTAGGTCTGTAGTTACTAGCTGAATAAGTCATCGGTTTATAGTTTTATCTCAAGTGTTGTGTGTGTGTGTGTGTGTGTGTGTGTGTGTGTGTGTCTGTCTGTCTGTCTGTCAGCTGGTTAGTCAGTGAGTCAGTCTTTGTTGATTGTTAAAAGGGAGGGAGAGAGAGAGAGAAAGAAAGAGAGAGAGAGAGAGAGAGAGAGAGAGAGAGAGAGAGCGGGGAGAGAGGTAGAGAGTGAGAGTGATAGAGAAGACGGGGTAGCGAGAGAGAAGAGAGAGAAAGAGGGAGAGAGGTAAAGTGTGAGAAAGAAGAGAGAGAGAGAGAGAG
>NW_004797807.1:454422-471922 GCF_000002075.1 Aplysia californica
ATAAATGGAAATAAAAATTAAACACAAACCAACCAGGAAATGTACAAACACTTTTTTAATGTTCTTATTTTTCTTCAAGACCTAATGTTTGATAATTGAGAGCAACTTTAAATGTGAAACAACAGGTGTAAAACCACAACCATGTTCGCTAATAAACTGAGTAAAAATCGAGAGTCCCCCCCCCCCCTCCTTACATTCTTAGAATAACTTAAACAAGTCTTTTAGGTATGACTCCATGTTGACCCACATGTGGCCCCACAGATAGTGGATACCCCCCATGTGCATGTAGGTCACGTATAAGTATAAGTAAGGGGGCTCTCGTGGCCAAGAGGTTAAGGTGTTGGCCTCTCATTCAAAAGTCCCGGATTCGAATCCAGGTTGCGGCCGAAAAATTTTCTTCTCTAAAATTGTCTCCTTTCACCTCATTTCCCTCTCTCTTGCAATGTTCTGTCGTCTGCTTTTTTCTCCTCTTTCTGTCCCCCACCCCCTTGGTGGTCTAAAATCGATAAGAGTAGATAGGCTTCGCCCCCCACCCGGGCACAATTCAAAATTTCCTACCATCTGAAACAGTTTAATGTGTCCCGCGCTCTCATATTATTATTATGACTTTATGCAGTTGCGAACGCCGTAAAACACTTACCCCAAAAAAGTATAAGTAAGTTCCGAAAGGAGGGCTTAAGTAGATTTTTACTTTGAAATGTAGAGCACTTCTCTCTCCTTCACTCTATGATAGTGCTGGGCGGCTAGATTCCCGATTATTGAAAGCTAGGAATCGTAGGAATCGACTCCGAACCCAATTACTTACTTTCTAATGATGTGATTTCTTTCGGTTGCAAAGTTCGTGCATAACTAGATAGTTCACTCCTCTCTTTGAGCCAATTAAAAAGTGTCTTCAAAATTCGGTGGCGCCCTCTTTGAAAAAGGGCGGACTTTACGAACAGAGTTACCCTTCTTGTGTGAAAAACAACAAAAGCGAAACCAACAAACTGTGTTCTTCCTATTCTTCTTCTGGGGAAACAAAAAAGAGCTGCAAAACAAAAACTGCAGCGCCATCTGAAGCGATGCACGGACTTCCGCGGAAACTTTTTTGGCCGAGTGAACTAGCTTGTTATACACAATCTTTGCCGATGGTTACCTGGTTGGCTCCAAACATCTTCAGGATTTAGGATAACTTTGATTTCGGTACGCTCCGAAGCATCAACTTTTATTTTTTTAAAATAAACTTAGAAAAAAAGAAGAAAGAATTTCATGATTAAACTTACTAGTAACAGTTGGTTTACGTAAAAAGGAGTAGGAACTTTTCTTCCGTAGCAGCTCTACTCTACGAGTCAAACCTGTGTAAAACGGCCATCCATTGTCACGGAGAAAAGTGGCCGTATAACACAGGTGGCCGTCTTAGGCAGGACTGATCAAAATGAAGAAAGCAAATCATTCTCTTCCGAGGTCCAGACCGGGCTGATATCCGGCATGAGACTGCCGTGAGGTTAATTTAGAATGGTTTTTGTTTTCTTTTGAAAAAAAAAAGGGGGGGGGGGGGGAGGTGGTTGGTGTAAGAAGGGTTTTCTGTGTTGTTTTGTGGGTTTGTTTTTTGGTAAACTTTCTTTGTGCTGCTGATTTTGTGCAGGGGTAAACTAAACGAAATATTATGTAAGTAAGACGATGAAGACCGAGTGCCATGGTAAAACAAACACACAGGTCGCCACCACTCGGAGAACGAGCGACGCTTCTGTTGCAAGTTCACGTCAACGTCCATTGTTACTTCGTTACAGATTTGGTAAACAAAACAGTAACCAGTCACCTCACACACGATTTCTGCCTGAGTTGTGGGCGGGGCTTATAGGTTATTGCAGATCACACGCTTCCCTCTCCAGCAGTTGAAAACGTATTGTTAGGCCTACCCATTGGTCAACTTGGGTAAACATTCACTGGAGGGACTAACAATAACGACAATCGAATGAATTATGACGGCCCATCCACAGCGTCAGGGGCCGATTCAAAATTTATGACAAAGCGTCAGGCAATGAGTGACCACACCTGGCCGCCTGAGGCAGGTACATTTGACTGTGGGTTGATGAAATAAGGTGGTTGCGAACACGTTGGATAGGTGACCATTTTACACAGTTACATTCTATAGAAAAAAGCAGGGGGCGGGGTGGGGGGATGGAAAGTGGCTGTTTGTACAGGTGGCCGTCGGGGGGCGGGGGGGGGAGGGGGAGCTCTCGTGGCCTAGAGGTTAAGGTGTTCGCGAATCCAGATTGTGAAGAAACTTTTCTTCTTGAAATAGTTTACTTTCACCTCCTTTCCTGCTCTCTGGCAATGTTCAATTGTCTACTTTCGTCTCCACTTTCTGCCCCCACCCCCTCACCTCCTTTGCCCCCTCATCTGGGCTCCTGTCTCTTTCTGCAGCCTTTCTACAGCTACTCCTTGGGTCCTTCTTAGTGCTGTCTTTTAGCCACACCCCTGATCTTCCCGTGGGCTCAAAATAATATGACCTTATGCAGTTGCGAGCACCATAAAACACTTACCAAAAGAAACAAAACATAGTTATAATTAATAATATTATATAATGCAATTGTAAAGTCTGAATACTTTTGGCCTTTGAAGTCCAAAAAAGTTTAAAAGTATTTGTAACATTCATGATTATAGTTTTTTTGCACAAACCATGATTATTGATATCGTACTTTTGCTATTGGTGGAACGTTGAGCTGTGCTTTGTTCTGTTTATTTTAACTTTCGTGTGGAGCAGGGGAAGTCACCGGTGTTATTTAACGCCCTCTAAAAAGCACTGACATTATTAGCTCCCTTATTTATTATTTTAGGTATTTGATGTAGTCATGTTATTTATTTATTTATTAATTAATTAATTAATTAATTTTTTAACTTATTTTTTTACTTATTTATTTATTTAATCAACTTTAAAAAAAAAATCATTTTCCTGTGTCTGTGTTGTGTGTTCGCATGCAAAGAGCACGAGTCGGATTTTTGGTCTAGGTGATATTTTGTATATTATATTATCTAAATAAACGTCTTCTGTACTTGATACAAACCCCACTGTTAAGTTCATTTGGAAGGGGAAGCCGGAGAGAGGTGGATGGGTAGATCGGTGGAGATGTACTATTATATAGATTACATTATTTTTATCATGTCATTAAAAGAGAGACAGAGAGAGAGAGAGAGAGAGAGAGAGAGAGAGAGAGAGAGAGAGAGAGAGAAAGAGAGGGAGGGGTGGAGGAAGGGGTCCCTGTTCCAGAAGGTATTATGGTGTTCGCCTCTCAGTCAAAAGGTACCAGGATCCAAACCTGCCAGTGTTGAGGAACATTATTTCGTACTCCTTTTTCTTTTCTCTAGGCCTGGTCTGTCATCTGCTTTCATTTTGTGGCCCCACACACAGTGGAGACCCTCCATGTGCATGTAGGTCACGTATGGATTCCGAATGGATGACTTAAGTTGACCAACTTTTACCTTAAAATGCAGAGCACGTCTGCTCTCTCCTTCACTCTATAGTTATAATACAATGCAATAATAGTAAAGTCTGAATACTTACCGCCTTGAAGTCTGAAAAGGTGTAAAAGGATTAATTGTGACAATTATTATTACAGTTTTCTGCACAAACCTTTGATTATGATTACGTACTTTTTTATTTTTGTCGTGGGACTTTATGCTGCATTTTGTGATTTATTTAGTATTCATGTAGTGCAGGGGAAGTCACCGGTACTATTTATCGCCTTCTGATAAGCACTGACATTATTAGCTCCCTTGATTTGCGTGCGCGTGAGTGCGTGCGTGTGTGTGGGGGAGGGGGGGGGGTGGTGTAAATGGACTTTTTTTTCCCAAATCATTTTGTAAGACTGATTGTAATGTGTTGATTGAGGTACTATAGATTACATTATTGCTATTTTGTAATTTTAAAAAAGAGGGGGTGGGGGGCTGTTCTTGAAGGTATGGTGATCACCGCCTCTCAGTTAAAAGGTCTCAAGATCAAAACCTGCCAGTGTCTGGAGCATTACTTTTCTTTGCTAACAATTTCTTTAATTTGTCCTCCTTTTCTGTTCTCTGTAGTCCTGATAGTCTGTCATCTGCGTTCATCTCCAGTTTCTTCCCCCCCCCCCTTCCACCCTAGGCTCATCTAGGTCCTCTCTGTCTCACTCACACTCCTGGCATCTTCTTACTGCTTTTTTAAGCCACACCAGCACACCCTTTGGGGATCCTAAAACTGCCACCACGACAAAATTAAGAAGTAATTCTTATCAGAACGAGAAATACCCTCGTTAGCATTGTAAAAATAAATGTTAATGCATACCTTCAAAATCGGAAAGTGGTTGCCTAAAGGCATGGTCTCTTACGAAGTAGGATAAGCGAATATATACGTAATAAATAGTAGTGAAGAAGAAGAAGAACAAGATTATGTAAAAAGAAAGAAATAAAGGAATAAGAAGAAGAAGAGAAGAAAGAAGGAGAAAATGTTGTCAATGGTAGGTAATAAAATACACAAACAATACAAACAAAACTATGAAAAAAGGAGAACAGAAACATTTTTTAAATAGATTTTATTTTTAATGTTTCACTACTTAAGTCCCTAACTTGAGGGTTGTGGTGGTGGAAGAGGTAAGTGTGTGTTGCATAGTACCCAGGTATGGCGCGGCTCTCGATCAGTCGTCACACTTGTCACACTCGCACTCTCGGAGCAGTGTGTTATACAGAGGGAGAAGAAGAAGAAGAAGAAGAAGAAGAAGAAGAAGAAGAAGAAGAAGAAGAAGCCCGCTTCCAGAATGTTAAAAATGTTGTCCAAGTTAAGGTATAAAATACAAACACTAAAACAAAGCTACGAAACATCGACAACAGAAAAGTCATGAAACATGGTGTGATTTTTAATAACCTTCAATAGATTTCATTTTCTTTTTCACCACTTTTGTCACTAACTTGAGTGTTGCAGTTGTGGAAGAGGTAACTGTGCGTGTTGCATAATGCCCAATTATGGCGGCTCTGGATCAGTCGTCACATTGATCTAGGCACTCTCGGAGCAGCGAGTTACACAAAGGGAGGTTCCCGGAGAACAGACAGGGCGCTAGACGTTCTGTTGACACAGGATGCCGCAGATGATGTCGTCATCGCCCGTCACCATGGAGACAGAGACGAGGAGAGCCACCAGGGTGAGGAGAACCAGAGAGTTTTTCATCTTGTTCACAGCTGAGGAGCGAGGTGGCTGTGGAGATCGAGTGGAGTTGGGAGTTGAGATTTAAAAATAAAGAGGGGGGGGGGGGTGGTTTTAAATTGACGATTTTTTAGTCAATTTATGGTCTCCTGAGTTTTTAAGTATTATGATACTCCAATCACTTGTAAATCTAAAAAGTGCTTTTTCTTTGTGTTACAATCATAATCTTTCAGATTTTCTGTCCTAGAAATTTCATTTTGCTTATCTTGTAACAGAATGTAGTTTTTTCTCAAAACTTCAATTTTTGATGTTTTTTCTCATCTACTTTTGTATTTTCTTTTTGATTCCAATGAAATTTTCAGGGCTTGTTATTCATACCATAACCTAACTCTACACAGGGGCAAAATAAACTCAATGTTTTCATGAGTGAGTTACATGGATGAATATGTAATCGAATATCAAAGGCATGAAGGGGTAGGTCAGTTATTCATCTGTAACGTTTTTCCAATTCAAGATATTTATCCAAGATCCCAACCATATGAGATTTTGTATTGAGTATATCTATCAATGTACCAAATTTGATAAATAAAAAATCCTTTTTACTTTTGTGAAAGTTGGGTTTTTTTCAGTATGGCGGTCGTTACCATGGCAACCGTAGACTTAAACAAAAAAATTAAAGTTACATTAGAAATTTACATAATATGTTTTCCTGTTAAACCTCCTTGCTATAAGGCTTTATCTTAAAAGGCCATTGTTACCGACATAGGTATATAGACTATCTCCCCCCCCCCCCTCTTTACGTTTTTTTTTTTCAAATTAATAATAGCTTAAAGTTCTATTTTGTTTTGTTTTCGTTTATTTATTTATTTTTTGTGCTTTATGTGTGATTGTTTGTGGGAAGGGGGGGAGGGTCTTTTTGTTTTTCTTTGTTGTTGTTGTTGTTTTTTTTTTGGGGGGGGGGATGGGGGCTAGTTCGTTTTTATTTCTGATTACTTAGAAATTTTATTTTATCTTATTTTATTTTATTTTTTTAAAAATATTTTATTCTATATTATTATGTTTTATTCTATTTCATTTTTTTGTTTTATTCAATTTTATTTTTAAAGTATTTTATTTCATTTTATCTTATTTGTGTGCGTGTGCTTGGGGGGGGGGGGGTTGTTATTTTTAGGAAAATATGCATATACACTGTAGACATATCAATGCAAACAAAAATCACTACACATAGAATCAAGACTGGTTATTTTTGCGGCATATAAAATTATCGTTTATTTGTCTTTCTTTTCATTGTAAAAAACCCCAAAACAATCCGTGCTCGGATTTTGGGGGGTTTGGGGGTGGGGGTGGAGGTGTATTAAAGCCAGCAAACGATGTAAAAGCTCGTTTGCAGAGAATTGACGATGGGCTACAACGCCGAATAGTCTTGTTTGAATCCCCATTATTATGGGCATTCTTGAATCTGGGTTGAATCTCCCACGTCTAAGTTTGGTTCTATCGGAAATAGACGTTAAATCCAAAAGTCAAATTTTTAAATTACGAAAACAATAGAAGTGAATTTACACTCATACCACACAATACATAATATTATACCATCACAATCTAACATTAGTCCCGTGCACGAGCCAAAAGCTAGACTCCACTTAAAATTAATTTTTGTGATATTTTATTCAACGTTCCCAGTAACCTAATCAGGTGCGTAAATCTCTTGAACTATGACAAATTCGGCAGCCCGTAATCCGTGAATTTATACATTAAGTACTTTTTTTTATGATGTGGATCTTTGAGTACTCTGTTGTGGAAAGTAGAGGTGACATCTTTCTGTAGTGTCCTGCAGTCGATTTTTTTTCTTTGCCTCAATGACGAGAATGGGCAATCTGGATTTTTCTTTTTTTAAAGTAAGTACGTCTTCCAGTTCCTCCTCCTCCTCCTCCTCCTCCTCCTCCTCCTCCTCCTCCTCCTCCTCCTCCTCCTTCTCCTCCTC
Organism: Aplysia californica; assembly: GCF_000002075.1. Taxonomy (NCBI): domain Eukaryota; kingdom Metazoa; phylum Mollusca; class Gastropoda; order Aplysiida; family Aplysiidae; genus Aplysia; species Aplysia californica. The sequence goes on from NW_004797807.1 coordinate 461,556, forward strand.
CTCTTCTCCTCCCCCTCCTCCTCCTCCTCCTCCTCCTCATCATCATCATCATCATCATCACCAAGATTTACAGAAAAATGGATTGGACATTTTAGAGACAAGAGAAATGAATCTGAGGTGTTGCGAGAAAAAAAGATATTGGGAGGGAACAGATCGTTTTGATTTGATATTTGTTAGAGCTAAAATATCATCTCTTTAAAAATGCAATGTGTTCTTTTAATTTAATGACATTGTAACCCCCCCACACACACACACACCCACCCACACACACATCCTTTTTAATTTTCAAAAGCTCAGACTCAGACACGACTTAAAAATAATGGCCTCGGTCAAACCGATAGTACTATATCCCTCATTTCCAGTTCCACAATGACTCACACAGCATTGCAGTGGGTGGTTGGTGGGTGCTCTGGTGTGGTTTGCTTCTTCTTTCCAATGAAACATTTTTCGTCCTTATCTCCACTACTTCTTTTTTATGCTTGTTACTCTCTTGTAACACCACTAATCTTCTGGCGCTCATATGACCTTATGCAGTTGCGAGCGCCGTAAAACCTCTACTAAAACTAAAACACAGCGTCGCAGCCTGTTATTCCTACACTCAATATCTAACAACTTGTCAACCAATCGCTACTTTAGAATTACAACGTTCTATCTGACATTTGTGGCAGTTTTGAGTTACTAAAACCATGAGGTCAGAAACCAAAATAAATGTTATATCTGCTCTATCAAAATTGTATGATTTTTCGGAGTCGTTGTCAAGATATTCAAAGAATTACACACGAAAAAACTTGACATGTTTGTTGTGGAACTAAGCATTTCTGACGTAAGATTTCTCAAAACTAGGTCCTGAGCCGATGAAACTTTACTATTCTAGCGTGGCGTTATAACTGTACCAAACGTTGAAGACGCCAGATCAGCAAACAACCTTGCCTTTTTTTTCGGTTTCATATTAAATTTTCTAACACTAGCATAATTTAAGTACACATTCAACACCCCCACTTTCGCTGACACTACGTACAATCACTGCTCCATGTGAGTTAAAAAGGGTAGTAAGATAGTGTAGAATCCTGGCCATCAGTAAATTTTTTTTCTTATAGAGGCACCAGCTATCCACATCTGGGTGCTATTTTTGCCCAATTGTATTGTATGATATAATAATTTTAAAAAAAAAGACATTTATATAGCGCTCAACCCCGAATAAAATACACAGGCTCTGAGCGCTTTACAATACAGTACAACATACAACAGTAACATGAAACGTTGTGTTCTGACTAAAGAAAATTATTCCAAATATTCATCTTATTAATAAAAAAAAAAAAACGACTTCAGCTGACATTTGAATGAATCAAAAGATTTGATTTCTCTCAAAGTACTTTGTAAAGCATTCCAGATCTTGGGGCCTTGGTATTCAAATGCCCTTTCACCTATTGTTTTACGTTTCATAGATGGTAAATTAAATTTCTTTTTGTCAGCTGAGGACCTTAAACTGCGAGTTGGAATGTACAGTCTTAACAGATTTGATAAATATGGTGGTGCTTTATCATTCAAACATTTGTGACATAGGGTGGCCAACTTGTACACGATTGATATTGAACATAAGAACAAATCAATGCGAGATCAAAATCGTTTTAATGGTGAAATCATTTTTGGACATTGGTTCTTTCTAAAAATGAACAATGTTATAATTTACAAGTGATATTGAACTTGCTGCCAGGGTGAAGGCTGTTGTGCTTGTGAAATGGTGTATAGATCTTTAGGAATGATTATGTGTACGTGCTTGTTTTTAAGTGTACATGTACTTTTGTGTGTATGCATGTGGTTGTGTGTGCGTGTGAGTGTGTGTGTGTGTGAGAGAGAGTGCGTGTGTGTGTGTGTGTGTGTGTGTGTGTGTGTGTGTGCGTGTGTGTGTGTGTGTGTGTCAGTATGTCTTATTGTAAGTAACGATGTGTGTGCGTGCTTATGTGTGGGTTGATGTACGTGTGTACTTGTATATTAAGTGTATATGTACATTGTGTATGCGTGTGTATGTGTGCGTGTGTGTGTGTGTGTGTGTGTGTGTGTGTGTGTGTGTGTGTGTGTGTGTATGTGTGAGTGTGGGTATTTGTAGTATTGAGTATGCGTTATATCTATTCGTAACGGCATTTTGGTTTGCCCTTTTGGCTGATCAATAGCTAGTCAACGTATGGCATTATTGTTCTGTAATCTCTGTTCGCCCTAAACTTCCGGGTACACCGCGTCCTCAGAAAGTACGCCGTGTACTGATATTCCATTAACTATAATTAATTTTTGGTTCGTTGTGAGATGTTTTGATACGTTACACTGCAATCTATTGCCGCCACTTGTTGTTTTGAATTGTTATGCTGTTATTGTTTATTGATTTGCTTGATGTTTCACTGCTTTATTGCTCGTCCTTAACGTTTGGAATTTTGAATGCAGCACTGTCTCTTTCTCGTTTGTCGTTCCAGTACTGCCTTGTTTTCGTCTGTCATTCAGCATTGCCTCGTTCTCGTCCGTCGTTCGATCCAGCTTAATGTTGTTTTTGTTATCGATCCAGTGTCCATCGTTCCATCCATGTATCTTCACCGTCTGTCGCTCACGTCACGACAGTCGGCGATACAATCCTGGAACTCCTTGATGCACTCCTCGTGGCCCTCCCCGTCCGTGCAGTCCCGGGGCTTCATCATACAGTCCATGCGACAGAGGGCAACGTCTGGGAGGGCTCCGGGTAGTGAGTCTAGGAGATCCGCGCCGGCCTGGGGTGGTTGCATCCACGTGACCACCAGGAGCAGGAGGAGCGACGTGGCGGGAAGGAGTAGACAGCGGGACATGCTGGGAGGTGGAGGTCTGGTGGTGGAGAAAGGCGGTGGTAGGTAGAGGGACCGTTGTTGGTAGACGGAGTGTTGGCTAGATTCGGTAGGGTTTTTTGGGGGGTGGGGGTTTTGTTGGATTTTCTTTTTCTCAATAAGAGGCTTTTCTTTGTGGATATGAATCAGAAAGAGATTAACTCATCTAGTGGTTTTTGCAAAAATTTAATTAATTGTATATTTTAACATTGTCACAAAGCGTTTTCAATACATGTAGTATGGTGGAATATAACCCAGACTGCCGATTTTATCTCTTTATTATGGGTGTATTCCAGAAAGAAAAGGAAAATCTCAACGGTTAAGTTTTTGGTGTTGTTTTGATTATGTTTTGTTTAAGTCATGTCAAATGTTTCCTTTTTTTGGTTTTGCTATTATTTTCGTATTTCTTTGGTTTTGTTGTTTTGTTGTTGTTCGGTTTTTGTTTTGTTTTTTGGGGTTGATTTTGAGCTGGTTTATTTCTTCATATATCATGTTTGAGTCGTAAGTCATCATTTTCATCTCTGTTCGACGACTGGGTGCTGCACAGCTGAGCTCTCACGGCATGCCAGTATAGCCAGGACACGCCATAACACACTCCCAGAACTTCTGGACGCACAACTCAATAGGGTTCTCACTCTGGCAGTCGTTAGTCTGTGTGGTACAGGTCATCTGACACCTCAGGTACTCCCCTGACTCTTGACCTGCTGGGGGTGCTTGACCTTCACCTTGTGGTTCCGCGCCTGCCTGGGGTGGGTGTGTCCACGTGACCACCAGGAGCAGGAGGAGCGACATGGCGGGAAGGAGTAGACAGCGGGGCATGCTGGGAGGTGGAGGTCTGGTGGTGGAGAAAGTCGGTGGTAGGTAGAGGGCTCGTTGTTGGTAGACGGAGTGTTGGCTAGTTAAGGTACGGTTTTTTGTTGGGTTTTGTTGTTGTTGTTTTTTGTTCTCTGGCTTTTCTTTGTGGATATGAATCAGAAAGAGATTAACTCATGCAGTGGTTTGTGCTAAATTTTAATTAATTGTATATTTTAACATTGTCACAAAGTGTGTTCAATACATGTCGTATGGTGGCATGCGAGGGAGGGGTAGGCCCAGAACAACATACTTAGGGAACTTAAACAAATGGGTAACAGGAAAAGGTCAGGGAAACGTAGCTTTTTTGAGAGCATCCGAGCAAAGGAATGAATGGAAAACCATGATCGCCGATGTCTGTCGCAGATCTGGCACTGGATTATGAAACAAGGTTTTTCAGTAAAATTCACATGGAAATATGTTTTCATTTGAACGTAAAAGGTGTTTAGACAAAAAATAAACTTGCAATTAAAATTGCTAAACTGATGGGAAAATGTCTTTTTCTTCGATTTCATTATTTTGACGAGCGCCTGATTTCACCACGATGCCTCATAAATTCCAAAACCTGATCAGGAGTACAGAGAACATGATGGAGTAGGGTACCATGATCGTCAATGTCTGCTCCAGACCAGGCACAGGAAGAATAAAGTGTATTATGTAACCACCCAATTTTAATGATTAATGTTATATGAAAGGTTCCAGAACTGGGTTAGATCTCAGTCCAAACTACTAATTCCGACAATACTTTATGAAAGTATTATACGAGCAACAGAGAAAAACTGCGTTTTTGCTGTTTTGAGTTTTGCGTTACGTGTTTTGCTTTCTTTGTTTATAATAATATGTTGATTTGTGTGTCTGTATGGGATAATTTGTTTTGGGGATGCTTTCTTTGGGTGTCATCGCTGTCCATCTTTCGTCGTCAAATGTGAGCCTGTGTGGTGGAATCAGGCTCTCGTCAAAATAATCAAAGTGGAGAAAGCTGCATTTTTCGGTAGGTTTGTGAAATTTTGTCACATTTTCGTTTTTTGGCTCAACACCTTTCATGCCCATTAAAGAACTCATTTCTGTGTGGAATTTTCTGAAAAACGATGATTAAAGGTACGATAAATTAAAACTTTCAGTTGCCACGGACTCTTAAGCTAAGAAATAACTAATCTTTGGGGGCCATTTTCTCACTAATTTTACCTCTGAAAACAGGTGACCCCACCTCCTTTATTATTCGCAAATATTTCGACTTGTATTCAAGATAAATGGATATGTTTTTTATCCAAATAAAGACAAGTGAACAAGCTTTAAGATGATAACAATAACTCTACATGTCCAAAAATTGACGAGAGCCTGATTCCACCACGCTGCCTCACAAATCTTTATCGCCTGTCTTCCTCTTCTGAACATGCCACATTACAGTCTAGATATTCCGGGACGCACTCAGTGTACAGATAGTCTTACTTACAGTCCCTCGTCTCCGCCATACAGTTTATCATGTAGATAGTCTTTTTGTTTGTGCTTGTGCTTATAAAAAGATCATAATGCTTCCACGGTGGTATACTATTTTGATTTATTAGTTTGTACTAATTTGTTTTTGCTTGTCTGTAGGTGAGAGTTTGTTTACGATGCTTTCATTGAATTTCATTGTTGTTCGTCTTTCGTCGTCAAATAATATTGTTCGAATGCGCTGCACCAGATCCTTATCGCCTGTCTTCCTCTTCTGAACATGCCACGATACAGTCTAAGTATTGCTGGACGCACTCCTTGTAAGAGTTCTCTTCTTAACAGTCCCTCGTCTCCACCATACAGTTCATAATGTAGATTGTGTTTTTGTTGGTGCATGTCAGTCTAGAATAGAATTGAACTGCTTCCACGGTGGTATATTTCGACTTATTAGTAACCAAGAGATTTTGATTGTTAATGTCATGTGAATATATTCACAAGGCTAGTTTACTCTAACCAACACTTCCGATTTGAACACTACTTTATGAGGCTATGAGACTATTTCACAGACAAAAAATCCAACTTTTTTATGTGTTTTATTTTTGTTTGTTTTTGTATTAATCTTGTTTTTTTTCTAGTCGGAAAAGGAACGTTTGGTTTATGATGCTTTCGTTGGGTATTGTCGTTGTCCATCTTTCGTTAACAAACAACTGGATGCTCTGCTCCGACACCTTATCTCCTGTCTCCCTCTTCTGAACAGGCCACGATACAGTCTAGATATTCCTGGACACACTCCAAATAAGGATTGTCTTCCTTACAGTCCCTGGTCTCCGCCATACAGTTCATCTCACACAGGGCGCTCTCGGCTCCGGCTTGGCTTTCTTCTGGTACCTGGTCCAGGAAATCAGCGCCTGCCTGGGGTGGGTGTGTCCACGTGACCACCAGGAGCAGGAGGAGCGACATGGCGGGAAGGAGCAGACAGCGGGGCATGCTGGAAGGACGTGGAGGTCTGGTGGTGGAGAAAGGCGATGGTAGGTAGAGGGCTCGTTGTTGGTACGTGGAGTGTTCTGGTTCCTTCCTGTCATATTTTCATGTCTTGTTTTGTAAGTGTAGTATTACGAATAGAGACTATATCTGAGAATGCTATTTGTCTAATTTATAGCAACATATTTTGCAGTTGTGCAACCGTTGCCACAATTGGGGTAGACTTTAACGCAGGCTACCAGCTTTGTCATAACTTTTTGAGAGATTGTCAGTAAACAAAAAGAAGGACTTTTAAAATTTATTTTTATTCGTTTTTTTATTTGCTTTGTTTCTTTGGTTCACAAAATGTGTAGTTATTTCTTTCGATCTTTAATCGTGTTTTTTGGTACGTTTTTATGGGGTGATCCTTTTTTTTTTCGAAGGGTGGGAGGGGGGTGTTTGTAGTATGTACTTTTTTTTTATTGTAGAAAACAGGGAGGTGTAGTATCTATGCAATCATTGGCGATAAACCATGCTGATGAAAAACGGCTTATGGTGTAGTGTTTCGGCAACATGGATATCTTACAGGTTAAAACTAGATGTATGTCATTTTAACATTTTCAGAAATACTCATTTATGTTTTCTCATGTAAGAATATAAATTTATCTCAAAGCACAACTTAATCCCCCCCCCTCCCACAACCTCCCCTTACCTCTTCCTCCATCTGTGTTAACCCTAACCTACACACGGCAGTGGGAGTTTGCCAGACACCGAGAGGGCTTTATTTTTTTGGTTACAGGGTTATGGTTAGGTTTATGGTTAAGGTTAGGTTTATTGTCAGAGTTTCAATTTTATTAAAACATTTTTAGAAATATAGTTCGGTTTTCTAAAAGTTATACGTGTAATGGTAGAGTCGACGCCATAAGTATAACATTAATACGATATTAGGTAGATCTAGATTTTTCAGCTATGCCTATAGCCTAGTTTTGTCGGCTCTACTGTGATAGTAAATGATCGGAGCAGTGAGATCCAAGCACTGGCTCGCCGTAGTCGTCGATGTGTATTCTCTGACAAACCAAACATAGCGGGTGGTTGGCAGGTGCTCTGGTGAGGTTTGCTTCTTCTTTATTCCTAGCAAAGGTCTATCATCCTTATTCTTCCCTCCTGTCTTTTTTTGAATTTGTTACTTTCTTGTAACACCTCTTATCTTCGGCACTTGTATGGCCGTATTGTTTTGCAAGTGCCATAAAGCCCTTTCTAAAGAAAAACAAAAAAGCATTACAAACGTCAACTCTCGTTTAATTTCGGTGAGAGCTTTACGGCACTTGCAACACTTTAAAGTCAAGTAAGAACCGAAGACTAGAGGCGTTACTATAAACTTACATACAAAGAAAAGAAGGAAAGGAGATAACGACGATTGATGTTTAAACGAAAAAAGAGCAAGCCACAACACAGCACCCACCAACCACACATACGTTAAACTCTAACAAAGATCGTACATAGCAAGATAGTTCCCTCCACTCTTAAAGCCAATTTAAAAAGTTTCCTCAAAATTCTGTGGCGAAAAAGCGCGGGTTACCCTACTTGTGTGAAAAACAATAAAGGTGAACTAATAAGATATGTTATTCCTATTCTTTTTCTGGAAAAACGAAAGAAAGCATCAAAACAAAGACTGCAGCGCCATCTGAAGCAAAGCGCAGACTTCTGCAGACACTTTTTGGCTGAATGAACTATCTTCTATACACGATCTTTGATCCTAACAAATAAGCGATAAACCTACCTTGCAAAGTGCGGTTGAGAATTTATCGTATATAGTTGAAGCAGAGTCGCAGCAGAACGATGTGTATGAGTGAAAACCAGGTACCAACGATCAGCTTTATATGTTGGTGATTAAAATCTAATGCCCGATTGAAATGGCCCTTAACAGATACCACAGGTTACTAGATCTAATCTCACACTCCCTAATTGGCGTTCGATGCTGCGAATCGAGAGTTTTAATTACATCTGATACGGCTGTTGACAGATGCTGAAAGATATTGACAACTGCCGAGCAACATTGGGGAAATTAAGAGTGTTATTTCTGTGTTTGTTTGTTTGTTTGTATGTTTGCTTCTTTCTTTCTTTCTTTCTTGTATTGATTTATTGATTTATTGAATTATTTCTTGTATTAATTAATTAATTAATTAATTAATTAATTAATTATCTATACTTTAATTAGTTAACAATTAATAAATAAATAAAAATTAATTAATCAATCAAGTATTTCAAATTAATTAATCATTAATTTCAATTAATGATTAATTAATGTATTAATGTATTTATTATTTATTTATTTATCTATTTATTAATTAATGGGGTGGTTTTGACATCCGTATAAAGTGTATGAAGTGAATCTGTGAAAATGAAGCATGAATCTTACTAGGTACGGGGAGGCGGGTGTGGGTGTGTCGAAAGGGAATTTGCGATAAAGGTCTTTTGTATTGTGTTGTGCTTGCAGGTGGGGGTGGGGTTAGGTGGGGGGGGGGGGGGCATTTATTCAGAAGGGAATATTATATTGCATGATATAATGATTTCTTCAAATAGCTGATAATTAATGTACGTGCACAACGTATTTTAACAAGTTTATTTTAGTGGATTTTGTAGATAGATTGTCAATAAAACAACAATATTGTCTTGTTCGTAATGACCATGCTGCTGCGTGGGATTAACTGAAAGTACCAGCGGTCCTTTCGGAGACTGACGTTAAACTCGGAGGTCCCGCCTCTTAAATAGCCTTATACAAGTAGTGTTGATAGGGTTTTTAAACCTATACCATTTCACAATTTTAAAAGCACCACAGATATTCAACATCTGAATGCTAATTTGTTTTGACATCATTTTCTACTTTTGGCAATTTTGGTCACAGCTGTTGAAAATAAAATCTCCAAGCACAAAAGTATTACGAATAACACCCACGTTCCGTAAAATGTCAGTTTCATCATGTGATGACTTATGTCTTTTGTGACTGAAATTCAGTGCTTGTAACATGATTTAGATTTACATCATAAACAGGTCGCTACCACGGAATTACACAGTTTTATCTGACATTTTTGGCCTTTTGTGTTATACTAACATCATGACGTCAGAAACCAAATAATGTTCTATCTGCTCTGTCAAAATTGAAACATTATTCGGAGTCACTTTCACGATATTCAACGAACTGCATTAAAAAATGTTTGACACGATGTGAAACTCGAAATGTTTTACGGCATAATTCTCAAAACTTGGTGCTGTTCAGATAGAATTTTGTAATTTTGAAAAAGCGAAGAGTCAAGACGGGGTGGAATCAGTCACTCTTCAATTTTTGGGCGTGTGGAGATATTGGTATCATCTTCATTTGTCCAGACTCATCTATTCAGAATAGAAGTTGAGATATTTGCAACTGAAGGAAATCAGAGAGGTCTGATCAAAGATGTAAAATAAGCGAGAAAAAAGCTTCCAAAGTTTGGTTATTTCTACAGATTGAGCGTTCTTGTAAACTGAAAATTTTCTTTTTTTGTTTGGGGGGGGGGGGGGGGGGGGGGGTGGATTCCTTTAACCAACGCATTTTAGTATAAAACACACATACATGTTTTTTTTAATGGACATGAAAGTTGTTGAGCTGAAAAAAAAACCTTTAAAAGTTTGGACAAAAATTATTCGATCGGCAGAAAAGTGATTTCATTATCATTTTTGGTCGAGCGTCTGATTCCATAACGATGCCTGAATATTGTCATAAGCACAAGGTAGCACCCATCCCTTCAATACATCGGGCCACAGCAATCTGATTTAGAACCATCGGTCATATCTAAACGGCAGAACTTTATTGCTTTAAATATTGCTGGAATACACGTGCTCTAACGGTCATCTGTCAGAGATATTTCCCCAGATAGAATGGGGAGATGATTAGTTTGGATGCATATCTCTGATATTCACGGGAAATACGTAATTAATAACTCCCATATCATTGCTGTCATCCCATAAGCGCGTAACTCATGTTTTGAAATTTTAAAAAAATGTGATGAATGGAAAGAAAAAGAGAGCGCCCGTGTTTAGAAAATTTGAGGAAATAAAAAATAAAAAGTGAGCGCAGATATTTTGAGAATTTGAGGAAATTAAAAGAAAGAGAGAGGGCATATCATTTGAAAATTTGAGTAAATCTAAAGAATAAGAGAACGCCCATGTTTTGAAAAATTGAGAAAACTAAAGAAAAAAAAAAGCCCATATTTTGATAGGTTGAGAGAATTAAGGAAAAAGGGA
>NW_004797807.1:476922-479317 GCF_000002075.1 Aplysia californica
ACAGACACGCACACACATACACACCCGTGTACACACAAGTGCATCACAAAAATACTTGTATTCTTATACACCCAAGACTGTGTTATCTGATATAATGCCAATTTACCAAATGAATGGCAACGAGGTAAGGTTGCACACGCAATGAAATTGGTATAATGCCCTTAATTTGAGGTCGCCCTTGGTATATATAATATATGCCAGCGCAACAATTTTTTTTTATAGAGAGCAAAGAGTGGCAGCCTGGTTTTGAATATTACAATCAAGTCAATGGCGAATATGGACATTATAGGTATTAACATACATAATATTGAAACACTCATACTCACATAAATGCTTATAAGTAGGTGAACCACACAGTTAAAAACAAACAAACTATCTTCCTCAACTCCCTCACTGGCATGCACACACGCACACACGCACGCACGCACGTACGCACGCACGCACACATACACACACGCACTCACGTACGCACACACGCACACACGCACGCATGTACCCACGCTAACACGCATGTACCCACGCTAACACACACACACACACACACACACACACACACACACACACACACACACACACACACACACTTACACAAACACACACACCACCAACAGCCTAACTACTGGAATACTGCGTATCGTCAATGTCATCGAGTTCATCAAGCAATGTCCGTAAATTGGCCGCAGTCGACACAATTAATTGTGAGGCAACGCTGTGAAATTAGGCGCTTGTCAAAGTAACCAAATCAAAGGAAACCGCATTTTCACGCTTGTTTAGTTATTTTCAATGAAGTGTCTTTTTTGTTGTCATTGTTTTTTGTTTGTTTGTTGTTGTTTTTTTGTGGGTTTTTTGGAAGTGGGGGGGGGGGGGGGTTGATTTAACATCTTTTATGTCTATTTAAAAACAAATTTCAGTGTGGATTTTACTGAAAATGAAATGTTTTAGCAGTTTTGCAGTTTCCATGGACTCTCAAACTCTGGATCTCCTTACTTTGGCGGCCAGTTTCACGGTAATTTCATCTCTGAAACCAGGCGACCCCACGTCATTCAATCACGAATAATTATCTCAACTTCTTTTCAAATTATAGCTAACTAGTAGTTTTTTCATCGAAAAAGCAGGACAAATAAACAAGCTATGAGATGATACAAATAACTTAAAATGCCCAAAAAATTGACTAGCGCCTGATTCCACAGCGTCGTGACACATTCTATTTTTAACCAAGATATGCATCCAACATTTAATCGCAATAAACATATTTGTAGTTATCTACTTTCCGTAGCACAATTTTGTTTATCCAGAAGAGCTTCTGACTGCTCCTCTTGTCCAGCATAAACCTGTACATCATGCAAAGACTTTCTATTTTTAGTACAATCTACTTTATTTTCGAGCAAGGTGTTTGGCTGAACATCGTCAGGATTACTGTCTAATTTATCTTGCAATGTTTTAGAATGAGCATCTTCAAGGTTATAGTCTAATTTTTCTTGTAATATTTTTGACTGCGCATTTTCAGGTTTATAGTTTAGTTTATCTTGCAATTCTTTATGCAGACCATTTTCAGCAGTATCTAATCTGTGAAGCAGCGCTTTACAATCTCCATCTTCACTATATTCTAATAATTTGTCTGCGAGAGTGTTAGAATATTTCTCTTCCTCATCTTGCATGAGGCGGCTTATAACAGACTTCTCTGGCTCATCTGGGGCTGGAATCACAAACTCTTTGTCACAGTAGGCAGATCCCTGGGCGACGTGTGACGTAGAAACCTTGTGGTTGTCCTCCCCGCCGTCCTCCAGGCTGGTCTGTGACGTGTCTGTGACATCATTCATGCCCAGAGATGACAGTGCGCACAGGCCGGAAGCTATCAGAAACGTCACAGCTGGTGGGAGATATCATTATTATGTTTGTTTTAGTAGAGGTTTTACGGCGCTCGCAACTGCATAAGGTTATATAAGCGCCAAGGTGGGAGACAGAGCGAATCACTGTGAGCTTCACATTCCAACGACAAACGACAACACACACATAGACACACACATACACTCACACACACACAAATGTATACACACTCACAAACACATACACACACAGACTCACACACACACACACACACACACACACACATATATAAAGACACATACTCACACTCACACACACATAAACACAAACACTTACACACACACTCACTCACACACACACACTCACACACACACAAACACACACACACACACACACACACACACACACACACACTCACACACACACACACTCACACAGACACACACACAGACACATACACAGACATACACAAACACAGGAACGTCACGGCTGGTGGGAGACAGAGCCAATCACAGCAGAGAGCTTTGCGTTCTAACGACAAACGACCACACACACACACACACACACA
>NW_004797807.1:481416-483876 GCF_000002075.1 Aplysia californica
GAAGAAGAAGAAGAAGAAGAAGAAGAAGAAGAAGAAGAAGAAGAAGAAGAAGAAGAAGAAGAAGAAGAAGAAGAACAAGAAGAAGAACAAGAAGAAGAACAAGAAGAACAAAAAAAGAAGCAGAAGAAGAAGAGCAACAACAACAACAACAACAGCAACAACAACAACAGCAACAACAACAACAAGAAGAAAGACAAGAACAAGAACAAAAACAAGAAAAAAAAGAAAAAGCACACTGTAACAAAAGCTCAACACCAGAGTTATTCACCACAGTCAGGGCGCCCCATGAGGAAGAAGAAGAAGAACAACAACAACCAAAAGAACAAGACCAACAAGAAAAAAAGAAAGAAAAGAACAAGAAAAACAAGAACTCAAACTCACCACAAGCTGGGGGCCCTAACACAGCCCCTATGCCAAAAGACATAAGAACGATGCCCAGGCCTAGAGGAGCGCGGGCTATCCCCAAGATCTTGAAACACACTGGCATGGGTAAAACGTAGGTTCCACCTGAGGATGTAAAATGTAATATTCTTTAATTTTCTCATTGCTTGGGTTGCTGTTGTTGTTTTTGCTGTTATTGTTGTTGCTGTTATTGTTGGTGGTGTTGTTGTTGTTGTTTTTGTGGTGTTTGTTTTTGCTGTTGTAGCTTTTGTTGTTGGTGGTATTATTGATTTTGTTGCTGTTGTTGTTGTTGTAGTTGCTTTTGTTGTTGGTGGTATTATTGATTTTGTTGCTGTTGTTGTTGTTGTAGTTGCTTTTGTTGTTGTTGGTGGTGTTGCTATGTTTTGTTACGCTTTTGTTGTGCTCTTGTTGTTGTTGTTATTGCTGTTGTTGATGATTATGATGATGCTGATCGTGATGATGATGATGATGATTTCTTTATCTTTACACACACACACACACACACACACACACACACACACACGCACACACACACACATGCACACACATAATATACGCACATATTTACACACAAACCCACACTCATACACACATACACATACACACACACACATCCAAATGCACAAACAAACAAACAAACAACACAAAAAGAAACGGACCTGCGTACAGCCTCAGGGCAAAACAGAACCAGTAGGCAAAAACGGACCCCTCTCTCCCCCCTCCCACCAATCCACCCACACAAACACACATTTATATACACACACAAACAAAAAAACAAACAAACAAACATATAACACACAACTAAACTGACCTGTATATAGCCCCAGGGCAAAACAGAACACGTGGGCACCTCCAGAAGTGAGCAGCAAGAATGGACCCACCAGGCTAACCAGGACACACACAGCGGTCATACCTGAAACAACAGTTTTGGTTTTAGTTGGAGTTTTACGGCACTTGCAACACAAATAGGTAATAATATAAATGCCGAAGACTTAGTTTTATTAAAAGTTTCTGAGCAACTGCAGGAATAATCAGTTCACATAAGAACAGAAAGATAAAGGTACTTTAAGAGAGTAACATTTTAAAAATCCCCATTGAAAACAAACCGCAGAACAGAGTTCCAGGAAGATTTGAATAACATAACTTGAGAGGAAAAAGACCGAAAAATTAAAAAGCAAGAAAAAATTAACCCTAATTTAGTAGATACACAATTTCAGTTGGAGACCGACAATAGCATAATATTATTATTTGCCGTCACAAATGAGGCATGTTACCACCTTGATAACCCTCAAAGTTATAAGTAAAGTATAACACCATCCCCACACATTTCAAACTGCTTGACCTAGTGGGCAACATCCTGGGTCATTAGGAGGTCATGTTGGAAATTAGGTGGGGAAGGGGGGGGGGGGAGGCGTTCGCAGTTATATCTCTTAGGGGAAAAAAACGGTGCTCTGAGAATCGTTGTCATATGCGCGATTTATATATACGATGACTTATCTGTAAATATTTTATACTTTTCATAACCGTATAAAATATGATAATTAAGATAAAAATAAAATCTCATATTTTACGGAAACTGCACGAATGTAATATGATAACCCATCTATAAAAATCAAAGATCTTACACTGTACAGGAAGCACTTTGCTTAGGGTACTTTACTGTAATCTAATATATCATTATGATAAACCACATATAAAGATCTTACACTTTACAGGAAGCATTCTGTATAGTATACCTTACTGTAAGTTTATAATAAACCATTATGATAAACCACCTAGAAAGATCTTAAGCTTTACATCAGTGTATTATATTACAACTCTGTATTTGTTTCAATTAAAGTATACCTTAATAAACCCACACAAGGACACCACACTTATAGAATGGAATTGTGGTCAAATCAGGCGCTCGTCAAAACATTTAAATCGAGAGATCGTCCTTTTTCGAACAGTTTGGACATTTTTTTGTCTCGAATTTTTTTGTTGTTGTTGGTCCCAACACCTTGTATTTCCATCGAAAAACACTTTTACGTGTGGATTTTATGGACAAACGTTAATTAA
>NW_004797807.1:488591-491011 GCF_000002075.1 Aplysia californica
CCTCAAAACAAACAAACAAAGAAAACAAGCTAATCTGTGACCTACCTGCAATGGTGAGTGTGAGGAAGAGGACGGCTGGGTCAGTGACCAGGTAACTTCCCGCCATCCCCACCAGGCCCAGGACTCCGGCCATGAACACACACACACGACAGGAGAACATATCGATAATCACACTGGACACTGGACCTGAGGAATGTACAACGTGGTATAGGTTTAACACTTCTTGAGAGTCAAATGGTTTAGGTTTAACGCCTCTATCAACACTGTTAGGTTATTTAAGAGGCGGGGCCTCCGAGTTTATCGTCCATCTCCGAAAGGAAAGGACAGAGCCAAGTGGGAAATTGGTGTAAAATGCCTTTCCCAAGGACACAACGTCGGACTGAGCTGAGGCTCGAACCCCTGAACCTGCAGTCTCAAGATACGATTACGAACTCGGTAGCATACCTACTAAGCCACCGACGCTACCTAACGTTTCTTGCAACACTGTAAGGTCGAAACCTCCGAAAATAATGCACATCTCCGACAGTACAAAGCAAAATGGGAAATTTTGTGTTTCTGAGGTACCTGACCAAACCTGACTATCAATAGTTTAAAGTAGCTGGAGACCTTCAGCATAGTTTCGCTGGTGTCAGCACTTGTAACGGCCCTGGTTACTTTCTTTGGAGCAATAAACCATTTGGCTAGGGTACTAACATTCAGCCAAATGTGCAAACTATTTAAATCCAGGCAACTATCTCTCACTTTAAGAAAGAACATTCTGGAATGCCACAGGGTGAGTCAAAAAGTAATGCAAGTTCGTTAATAATTTAAAGAAAATAGACCACACTTACAACTATTATACCTCAAATTGAAGGGCAGCAATTGAGGATCAGATTTTCATTTCTCAATATAGTCTATATTTCGTTCAATAGCCACTGTCCACCTTTTACTAACTCCACATATGCCAGCTTCGTAAAACTTATCTGGTTGGTCTTATGGTCTTAGGGCTACAGCAGTCTAGATTTCTCCATCGTTTCCATAGTGTTAACCTGTCAATGGTTCTTTTCAATGACCGAAAAGGTGAAAGTCTAAAGGAGCCAAATGCAGGAGAATAAGTGTGGTGTTTTCCACATAAACGCGATGATTGTCACCCTTTTTCTGGTACTCGAATGCAGGTTTTCATTGTCATGGTGAGGAAAACACTCTTTCCAAGTTCAAATTTGGTCTGATTCGTCGAATTCTCGCCTTCAGTCGTATCAGTGTTTCAATGCAGGATTCAGAATTTACAGTTGTTCCTCGTGGTAAAAAAAAATCTGTGAGAAGCACGCTATGAACAACCTAAAACACAAAAGCCATGATTTTTCAGGCTGACTCCTCCAGACAACGCTTATCTGACAAGCATATGGAGACGTCTTCCTCTACTTCTGGTTCATTGATCAAACGTCTAAAAAATATATACAGGGCCAAAATCTAGAGCTTGGTCCGTGTAAACATTTTAAAGTCTTTTTTGGATGTTATCAGTGGATTCTCCTTGTAAAACAAGAAATTCAATCCCTGCTCTTTACCCTTAACAGACCTCCAAGGGGGTAGCCATTTTGATGTGACGTCATTCGGGCCAAAATTAAAGAAACTTAAATTTTAACAATTTGAGTTCAAAAGTACATGAGTAAGTACATGTAAGCTGAATTCCACTAAATTCGAAGCAAAAATGTGCAAAATTGCGAACAACTTGCATTACTTTTTCACTCCCCTCGTACATCTTTTCCATATTCCTATATAGCGCAGAGACCTGTACTTTGACAGGGAAAGAGGAAAACAAAATGAATGCGTTTGAGATACAGGGCTACCATCGAATGGGCAGAATAAGTTGGAAAACAAAAAAGACAAACAAAGAGGTGTGTAAGATTCTTCACACAAGACAGATCCTACTGAACAAACAAAAATTAAAGGTAGAAAAATACAATACTATGACCACTTTAAACGACACGAGACCATAGTGAAAGAGGTACTTGAAGGAAAGATGTGGGGCAGGAGAGCCAGAGGAAAGCAAATAATAGAATGGATAGACAACATAAAAACATGGGCTGGACAGGATGTAGCAGAATGTGCAACGGCAGCTCGCGATCGTTAAGGATGGAGGGTCATTACACGTTAATCTCTAAGTCAGAGATGACACCTTCAAGTATTCAGGTAGTCCGATTTCATAATCTATGAGAGTGTATGTCTTACAAACGTTCTCACAAATGGGGTAGACTAAATCAGACAGGTATATCTTTCACAATTTATTTGTAGGGGCACCAGCCATCCATGTCCAGGTGCTGTTTTAGCCTCTTTTTCCAGTCTGCGGATTAATATTCTTTTTTTCAAATTATTGGTTCCGCTTCCATGCCCCTGTATCTATGGTTCTCAACCTGGAAATCGCCCATAATTCGGTGTAACTG
>NW_004797807.1:491571-492716 GCF_000002075.1 Aplysia californica
TATATATAAAGACATACATACATCAAGTTCACACAGGTATACTCGTAAAACAAAAACCGAAAGTAACAAAGAGAAGAAAACGTCCAACCTCCGAGGGCGAAGAGCGAGACGTAGAGCGACATGAGCCATGACGTCAGGAGAGGGTCAGCGTGATAGTTGTCCAGCAGTGCCAGATTGAGCACACCCACGTGATAGTTGAGAGAGCCGTTGACCAGCAGGTTCACGAACGACATGGCCAGCACCAACCAACGCCGGGGGCCCGCCTCTCCCCGTGACGTCATCACGGACAAACTCTCCTGGGGGGAAAAACATGAGAATTGATATTATTAAGATAGATAAAATGCTACATATTTATTGTCCAGATCCTTGCTCACTTTGCAGTCACACAGTCAGCTGTACAAAATACCCCATCTGGTCACCCAGAGCGACTGCAACCGACTTCTCGGGCCTGGTCCAGAACTGCGCCAGGTGACTGGAACGGCGGGATAATTTTCACCGGCGCATTATTGCGCCAAGTGACCGCAAAGTGTCAACGTCCCCAATCTGTTCTATTAGGTTATTTAAGATTCGAGACCGTCGAGTTCAACCACTGTACCAGAAAGGACCGAGTCAAATACGAAATTCGTGTAAAGTGCGCCTTTCCCAAGGACACAACATCGGACCGGGCTGAGGCTCGAACCCCAGAACCCCGAACCCGCAGTCTCACGATTACGAGTCCGGTAGCCTAACCACTGACTACAGACGGAACCACTGACGTTTAGTTTACTTAGTTCTAGTAAAGTTATACGGCCCTCGCAACTGCATAAAGTCATATGAGCGCTAAGCGGTGAATGTCAACAGTGAAGTCGAAACGGGGAGTCAGGTTTACTCTGCTCACCTCTCTAGCCTGAACAGCACAAGTTCTGCTTCGACTATCAAGGTATTCGGGAAGTACCCATTAACAAGAGAGGGACAAACATACAAAAGAAGTAGAGGTAAAAATGACTATAGTACGGATAAAGAAAGAAAAAGCAGCAGTTCCCCCATGTTGTTCCGGCACAGTACGAGCATGACATTGATAAATCAGCCTCTTTACAATTCTACTGTTTATAACAACATGTTAATATCACCCCTTTGCCTAAAGACACTTAATTCAGTAGCACTGC
>NW_004797807.1:495630-496994 GCF_000002075.1 Aplysia californica
GAGAGAGATAGAGAGAGAGAGAGAGAGAGAGAGAGAGAGAGAGAGAGAGAGAGAGAGAGAGAGAGAGAGCGTGGGGGTGGGGGTGGGGGTCGACAACGAGAAAATAGTATTATAATGGTCCACTCGTGATTTGTTTGTTAGTTATAAGAAAGAGAGGAACATCCACACTCTAAAATGGTCTAGACCTAGATTTAGATCTACTTCATTCAGAGAAAAACAAAACAAAAAAACAAAACCAACAAAAAAACAAAACTAACAGACAGATATAATAGAGAGAACGAAACGAAGTAGAACCTACCAGTGGCATCTTCCAACCGTCCTCTATCTCCTCAATTTCACCCCTTAGTGAAACTGCCCAGACCCAGAAATATCATAATTTTAAGGTGACAGAAATTTCTACATCGTCCAATGTTGGTGACACAGCGTATGTGCGGGAGGTCAGGGAGCCATTCGGGTGTATCCTACAGTCAGAAACGATGACCTTACGCACGACCTCACGACCTTCAAAGCAAAGAACTGGATAATGTAGACGGTCACTGAGGCGTGTCTTATAACGAGACACAATGAACCTACCTCAAGTATGAATCACTAGATAAACTGTTGCTGACACATTCACAAAGATAGAAATGCACACTGGCAGTCTAACGTGGTGTGTGTGTGTGTGTGTGTGTGTGTGTGTGTGTGTGTGTTTGTGTGTGTGTGTGTGTGCGTATGTGTGTGTGTGTGTGTGTGTGAATGTGTGTCCGTGTTTCTGTGTGTGTCTGTGTGTGTCTGTGTGTGTCTGTGTGTGCGTGTGTGTTTGTGGGTGTGCGTGCAAGTATGTGTGTGCGTGAGTGTTAGTATGTGTGTATGTCTGTCTATCTGTGTGTGTGTGCGCGCACGTGTGTATGTGTGAGTTTATGTGTGTGTGTGTGTGAGAGTATGTGTGTATCTGTCTATCTGTGTGTGTGTGTGTGTGTGTGTGTGTGTGTGTGTGTGTGAATGTGTGTAAAACAGCAGTGGATAAGCGTTAAAACAAATAACAAAATCCACTTCACCTACGTAATCCTGTAGCTGTGTCTCTCTTCGGATAGCAAGCTTAGTGAATCGTGGATACATGTATTTTCCGCGGACAATGGGAAGGGTGAAACTGTTAATTCATACCGGGACTGTTACTGATAGTGCCGCTGTTACGAATCTATTCGCCCTCATGACATTATTATTCATAGTTAGGCATTGAAAGATGGGGCGGTTACTTCAGTGGCAATAGCTCGAACAAACCCGCATTATTTCTGATAAACAAGGCTAATACTTGAGAAATAAAAGGTTAAGTATTTTGATCGATCTCTCTCTTTCTCTCTCTCTCTCTCTCTCTCTCTCTCTCT
>NW_004797807.1:497919-499455 GCF_000002075.1 Aplysia californica
GAGAGAGAGAGAGAGAGGGAGAGAGAGAGTGAGAGAGAGAGTGAGAGAGAGAGTGAGAGTGAGAGAGAGAGATTAACATAATAGTTTGTTGTATAACTACTACTTATCCGTTACCAACCCATCCACCCCCCCAAAAAAAAACAACAAAAAAAACCAAACAAACAAACAAAACAAAACAAAACAACTCATTGCCTTATTGATTAAAAAAACAACAACAGAACATCAAATTTTGCGTTCACCTTTTGTTCCGCAGCCGCTTGTGATGTTTTATTTAAATGAGATGCGTGTTTTTATTCATGAGGCCCGGTATGGGGATATTTGCATATATCCCATAAATTTAAATAACAAAACAGGGAATTCGATTGCCATTTGTACAATACTTAATACTCAATGTGGAAGTTTTTTTGAAAGGCGAAAAATAACCAGCATCCATAACATAGTGATCCTTTATACAGTAGACAACTATAACTTTTAGTAAAGCTATGCTTTAGTTTTAGAAAGAGTTGTCTTGGCACTTGTCAAGCAAATAGGTCATCGAAGTACCGAAGTAAGATTACTAGTTTTACTAGACAGTAGCTTACAAACATAAGAACACGGAGAGCTAAGGACGGTAGACGTTTGATAGGAAAGAAAGAGCAAACCACACTAGAGAAGCTTTAGTTTCAGAAAGAGTTTTACGGCACTTACCTCACAAAATTGGTCATGAAATTACCGAAGAAAGATTAGAGGTGTTACTAGACACTAGCATAGAAATAAAAAGGAGGAAGAGAGAAAAGGACGCAAGACGTTTGATAGGAAAGAAAGAGCAAACCACACTAGAGAAGCTTTAGTTTTGGAAAAAGTTTCACGCACTTGCAACACGAATATGTCATGAAAGTACAGAAGAAAGATTAGAAGTGTTACTAGACACTAGCATAGAGATAAAAAGGAGGAGGAGAGATAAGGACGCAAGACGTTTGATAGGAAAGAGAGAGAGCAAACCACACAAGAGAAGCTTTAGTTTTGGAAAAGATTTTACGGCACTTGCAACACAAATATGTCATGAATGTACCGAAGAAAGATTAGAGCTCTTACTAGACAGTAGCATAGAAATAAAAAGGAGGAGGAGAGATAAGGACGGTAGACGTTTGATAGGAAAGAAAGCAAACCACACAAGAGAAGCTTTAGCTTTAGAAAGAGTTTTACTCACAGAATTGGTCATGAAAGTACCGAAGAAAGATTAGAGGTGTTACTAGACAGTAGCATAGAAATTAAAGAAGGAGGAGAGATAAAGACGATATAATATGCTTATTATATATAATATGATTTTGTAAAGCGTTAAGTGCCTGTGTACTTTAATCGGGGTTGAGCTCTTTATAAATGTCATTTATCATAATGTTATTATGATGATGATTATTATTACTACTACAACTACTATTACTACTGCTACTACTACTACTACATGTACTACTACTACTACTACTACTACTACTACTACTACTACTACTACTACTACTACTACTACTACTACTACTACTACTACTACTACTACTACCT
>NW_004797807.1:503997-505683 GCF_000002075.1 Aplysia californica
TGTGTGTGTGTTAATATTGGTGTTTCATAACCGCGTCTACACAAGGATGATTTAAGAGGCAGGCTTCTACCCTACCTGTCAGGGCCAACCCAGGTGAAGAGGAATCCAAGAAAAGGGCCCAGTTGAAAAATCGAGATGCTAGATTGCATTTCTCCCCACATGGGATACGAACCCAGGTGTTCTGCATGCAAGCGATGACAAGGCGACTCTAACCGCAATGACCCCACATATATCTACTCGGCAAATGTCTTATTTCAAGCTGGCTTCTTGCACAGGCATTTTAAAAATGTTTTTTGTTTTGTTTGTTTGTTGTTGTTTTTTGGGGTGGGAGGGGTAAGTGTTTTACGGCGCTCGCAACATCATACGGTCATATGAGCACGCAGGACACTCCAAACATTTTCAATTGGTAGGGAATTTTGAATGTTGCCCACGTGGCGGCCGAAGCCTACTCTTATCGATTTTAGACAACCAAGGGATCTTTAACGTGCACAACTTGCACCCTTGACCTCCGAGATTTTTCGCCCTTGTCCGAGAAAGCTAGGTGTAGATCTTTCCTACCAGAATGTCAGCGGTGTAGCTGAAAGACCGCAGTAAGAAGGAGCCAAGGAGAAGCAGTAGAAAGGCTGCAGAAAGAGTCAGGAACCCAGAAGAAGAGGGAGCCAAGGAGGTGAGGTGGTGAGGGAAGAAAGTGGAAACGAAAGTAGACGACAAAACATTGTAAGATAACAGGAAAGGATGTAAAAGGAAACAAATTTTAGAGAAGAATATTTTCCGTCGGTATCCGGATTCGAACCCGGGACCTTTGAATGAGAGGTGAACACCTTAACCTCAGGCCGTGAAAGCCCCCTTGGTACAAGCATGTGCTCATAGTCAAATACTACTACTTAACTAAACTGTAGTCACAAATTCGCGGCGTAACTCATCTTCAAATATCTCTTTAACGAGTGAATAATTGTAACCAATACCTTGCACATCAGTTTGTATCGATTTGTCCTAACTTAATCATATTAGACACGCTTTAGTTGTAAAACTTGCTACAAGAATTGAATTTTATAGTAAAAACCTTTTTGCACTAAACTAAAGGTTCTCAAAATATGCATTCAATTAGCATAATGTTGCGATTACACAAAAAATGACCTGCTTGCTTTTAACAACGATATTGCCAGAGAAGAAAACCTTTTAAAATCTGTAGAAACTACCCACTCGGATTTTGAATAAGTAGTCATTCAGAAATTTTCCAAAATACAGCTAGAGATCAAACACGTGTTTGCAAAAATATAGACCTATTAAGGAAAATTGATACAAATTACAAGTCATGGTGTAAAAGCTGGAGACTATGTTCAATGAAATATTTGACAATAAGTAGCGCCATGAATTTTTTATCGCAATATAGTATTATTAGTTAATTAACTACACACGCATGGAAAATAACTGTATAAAGATCACTTATTTCAGAATTGAAAGACCCACGACGAACTTCAATAATGATAATGATAATAATAACAATAATATTGATAACGATAATAATAATAATAATAATAATAATAATAATAATAATAATAATAATACAAGTCCATGGCTTTACCACAGTGCTTTACAAATAAAATATGAGACAGCAAAGCTTTCCAAATAAAGGTATATTGAACCCCTTCACAACTTAACTTCTAGAACACTAAGCCTATCTCG
>NW_004797807.1:506026-508369 GCF_000002075.1 Aplysia californica
CCCATCCACCCCTCTTTCCAAACCACACACACCACACACACACACATACACACACACATACACACACATACACACACACACATATACATACACATATACACACATACACACGCACACACGTCACAATCTGCCATGCTCCACAGAGCCTTTTTACGCACAAACGTAAAACGACACACAACAAGACTTACTGTGTTGCTGGAAAGACTTCCCTGAAAGCACACGACGACACGGGCCTTGAGGGTACACTGAACATATTATTGTAATGGCGGGGGAACACTCTTCTGTGACGTCACCCAGCACACCTTTTAGACTACTGTTCCCTTATGTACGGTACACACTAATGTGGCTTTTCGGTTTTCCTCATGTGCGGGGTACTATTCTGTGACTATGTCTGTGATGCTAGACAAGTCAGACAGAAAACTGTTCAAACCCACTGCCCTTCCTTTATGTACGGTGCACACTTCAGACACTTGATGATGATAGACAGCACACCTTTTATACTCCTTTCACGTATGTACGGTGCACACTTAAAATACTTTTCATACCCCTTTCCGTTATATACGGATTACATTTACGTGACTCTGTGATGTTAAACAGAAACATTTTCAAACTCTCTTTCCTTGTGTACGGTGAACATTTCTGTGACTGTGTGATGCTCGACAGAATACCCCCACATAGCCCTTTCACTCATGTAGGCTTAGGAGCAACATTTTGCGACTTTGGGATGCTGGACAGAATTCTTTGCAAACCCTCTCCCCTTATGTACGGTGCACACTTATGAGACTTTGTTAGAAAGAATGCATAGGCTATCTCTCATCCCTTATGTACGGCGAACACTTCTGTCACTTTTGTGATGCTAAACAGAACGCCCCTCATTTTCCCTTCCCGCATGTAAGCTTCAGTGCAAAAATTCAGTGACTTTGTAATGCTAAACAGAAACTTGTCACACTCCATTCTCGTGTGCGGGACTCACTTCTGTGACCTTGAATGCTTCACTGAACACCTTTTAGGTTCGTATCCCTTATGTATGAAGCGCACATTTTGTGAACTTTATAATTAATTCTAGAGAGCAAAACAATTTGAATTCTTTTCCTTTATGCGGGGTGTACACTTCTATGAAGTCTCCAATTTTCTTTCTGAAGGACATAACCTTAGGTCTATTACCATATCGGCACAATCTGATCCGATCTACCAAACTCAAACATAATATCATTGATTTTATGGGACATATTCAGGTGCATAGATGAAAACGTGGCAAACGGTCAACAGGAAGGCTACTGAGCATCATACAATAATTATGACATTGCGGGTCAGATTGGTTTTTTTTTTTGCATCACACGAATTGCCAAACTCGACTTACGAGTCAATTCTATTTAAAATGAAACTAATCACATCACTGTTTGATATAGCATTATAGCATGCACTTACTGGCTTAATTTCTTACCTAATCGATCTGATGTAAACATACAGACTGGGTCCATTTAACTAATGGAAATCGCTTCTTCTTTGGAGACACTTCGTTACCTCAGAATTATAAAGTTCTATCTGCTCAGTACAATGTACCTAGTTTTGATAAATTTGACGCCAAAGATTTTGAGTTTCACACAATCTCAAGCTTTTTCGAAGGCGCTTCTTGAATATTTTGATAACGACTCCGAATAAAGTTACTATTTTGATAGAGCAGATAGAACATTGGTTTTTGATCTTATGGTCTTAGTAACTCAAAAAGGCCAAAAACGTCATATTACAGACATTGGTAACTGAAAACGGACAAAAATTGTCAGAAAGAACATTGTAATTCTAAGGAAGCGACTTGGATATTATGTTGCGTTATAGATTTTTTGGTCACATGTGAGTCTTTTAGTTGTTTGTTTTAGTAGAGGTTTTACGGCGGTCGCAACTGCATAAGGTCATATGAACGCCAGAAGATTAGAGGTGTAACAAGAGAGTAACAAACATAAAAAAGAACAAGGGGAGATAAGGACGATAGATGTTTGATTGGAAAGAAGAAGCAAACCACATCAGAGCACCCGCCAACCACCCACTGAGTCTTTTAGACTTCTTTGTGCTCTCGTGCTAGATCCCAGAGGTAGTCCACTGCTGGTTCTTCAACCTGCAGTGCAACTGATTTTTCACATGCATGCAATGTATGAGACCGATTTTCCTACTTGGAAAGTGGCGATAAAAGCAGATGACAGAGCCTGTCTACAGAACAGGACATAGGTAAAAAGAGAACATTTTGGAAGAAAAAAATGTTTTTGTCGTTGTCAGGTTTCAAACCTGTGACCTATTGAATAAGAGACGAACACTGTATGAACCTCTTGACCACCATGAGAGCCCCCC
>NW_004797807.1:510701-511994 GCF_000002075.1 Aplysia californica
GCATGTGCGTGCACGTGTGTGCGTGTGTGTTTGTGTGTGTGTGTGTGTGTGTGTGTGTGTGTGTGTGTGTGTGTGTGTGTGCGTGTACACGTGGTGGAACACAAAACCAATGTGCCAGGATCTGGACAATAAATATGTATCTTATCTTATCTTATCTTATCTTATCTTATAACAGTTTGTTTAAACTGGGTGGAGTCAGAAAATAGTGGTGGGAAATGTTGTTTGACTAATTATCTGTTAACAAAATATTATTATGTTTTCAGGGCACACTGTGTCCAGGTGCTTCTTCTTATAAAAACAAACAAATAGACAAACAAACAATAAATCAAAAACGCAAACTTAAATAACAAAAAACAAAAAAAGAAAAAGCTACTAAAAATACCATACCACTTTTTATTTATACTCAAATTTGTCGTCAGATTGAAATTTAACACCAACCAATACAGCCCCACCTCCTCGCAACAAACAAACATACAAACAAAAACAAACTAACAAAAAATAAACAAATAAATAAATAAATGAATGAATAAAATAAATAAGTACTTTTAAACGACACAAAGTATAAATTTTTAAAAATTAAATAAGAAAATAGGATCTAGATCTAGCTCCTTAAAAAAAAAAAAAAAAAAAAAAAAAAGGATCTAGCTCCTTTAGCATTATAATCATACAAGCCTCAACACATGACATAATAATAAAAAGGTACTTTGTCGGTTTTGTGCTGGTCTATGGTTCACATATTTTTCAAGTAATTGCTGTCACTAATCACACACTGAATTTTATCAAAACGTTTAAGTGATTCATTTAGTGAAAACTTACCGACTTACCATGAAAGAACACAGATTTCTTTAGCAGTTGTTATCACTAATCAGACATTGACTTTTCAACACAACTTATTAGTGATTCAGAAAAAAAGCTTACTTACTTCAAAGAACACATATTTTTCAAACCATTGCTGTCACTAACCACACACTGACTTTTAACAAAACGTATTATAGTCCGGACAACATCAAAAGGACAACTTTTCAACCTCATTGCACCGAATCTAAGGGGCGAATCTCTTTGATTTTTTGCATGCGCCGCTGAATTCTAAAAGACCTGAAAATCTTGATTTTCGTGCATATGTGACAAAAATAAAGAGGTGCTGTCTTCATAATCATTTGTAATTATTGCTCATTAAACTCAGCACCGCACACTTTTTATAGCAAGTACGGTACTAGTGTCTATGCTGAAACTATAACAATACAGGGTGTCGTTGCTGGGGCTGAGCCAGAAATTTCAGATGAGGGGAGGGGG
>NW_004797807.1:512224-514276 GCF_000002075.1 Aplysia californica
CCCCCCCTCTTACTCTTACATGTCATGTCCTTTTTTCGGGATTTGTTATAGAATAAAAGAGACGGCCTCGATCAGCTGTTTTGGAGAAATAGTTCAGTAATTTTTAGGCAACGTTTTGGGGGGTTTGTAAATTGAGTAATCTAACCATGGTGATTAATGAAAAGTCGACAGCAAATTGAAACGCGTGCAATCTCAATGACGGAAGATATGAAAGAAATTTTACTTATTGTATATCACAATGAGTCAATCAAAATAAACCCACTGTCAGCCACTAACCACTAAACTGAAAACAACTCAATCTAGCGGCTCATGCAGTCAGTTAAGAGAAAAAAAAAGAAAATAGAATTAACCCCCCCAAAACCCAACACTTAACTACCGTACTTGGTCTAATAAACAAATCCCTGCGCAGACTGAAATTAAATACTAATGATTATATAGAAAACGCCTCTTTATATTTGTCGGTTGTGCACGAAAATTGAGAATTTTAAAGTTTTTTGGGGAATTCAGAGGCACATGCAAGAAATCAGGACAATTCGCCACTTAGTTTTTGTGTAATGAGGTCGACAAGTTGTCCATTTGGTGCTGTCCGGACTATAGTGATTCATTTTGTGAAAACCTACTGACTTACCACAAAAGAACATAATGTATTTTTCAAGCAATAATTGCTATCACTAATCACACACTGAATTTTAACAAAACGTTTTAGTGATTCATTTTGTAAAACCTTACTGACTTACCACTAAAGAACACATATTTTTCAAGATACATCACCTTTAAGCACAACATTTTACACATCCCCCCTCCCCCAAGCAATTACTCTAACAAGTTTTCTTGAACAAGTCTCAAAGAAAGTTACTGAGAATCAGATGGACAGACAGGGTCACCAACGAGGAAATGTTAAGGAAAACAAGACAGATCCCAGTCAGAGATGAGGTAGGAAGAAGGCGGTGGCGATGAATTGGACATACTCTCGGAAAGTCAGGCAGCTGCAAAACAAATAAAGTTTTGGATTGGAATCCACAGGGTAAGATATAAAGGGGAAGACCGCGAGGAACCTGGAGAAGAATCACAGAAATCGATGTACAGAAAAATGGGAAGACATGGAATAACATCAAAAGGCTAGCCCAGGATAGAGAAAAGTGGACAGTGTTTATTCGTGGCCTTTAACCTGGTGCAGGGTGAGAAAGGCTGTGATGATGAATTACTCTCACTAATTACACAGAGACTTTTAAACACAACGGTGCAGTAATAATCTACCAAAAACTTACTAACTTACCACGGAAGAACACAATAATTGCTATCAGAACCACACTTTGACTTTTAACACACTTTTTTCAAGTAAATGTTATCACTAATTACTCATTGACTTCTGACAGGTTCTTTTGTGATTTAGTAAACACTTAAATTACTAACACCACGAACGAGCACCCATCATTATAGTTCAAACAGTTACTATCAGTAATGACACATTGACTTTCAACACAGCTTTTTTTGTGATTTAGTAAAAACTTAACTTACTAACACCACGAAAGAGCACACGTCCTTTTCTAAGCAGTTACTATCAATCACGACACATGGACTAACTTGGAAATGTAAGAACAAGTTTTTCTCTGCCGACCACTAAGTAAGTGCTGACTGGCACAACTACTGAAGGACATCGCCTTTCATTGGGTTGACAGTGACTTCCATAGCCTGCTTAACTGCTAATACATGGAACGGGAAGTGGTGGAGTTTTATCCTGTTGTCTTTGGTTTAGTTCCGTTTTTTTTGTGTTGTTTTATTGAGTAAGCTTTTGGTTTTGTTATATATATTTTTTGGCGCCAGACAACCTTTCCCTCCAGCTGTCTATATTTCACGTAGATGTATTTTTATTTGCTTATTTATTTATTTATTTTTTAGGGGGGGGAGCTTCTTATCTCTGGATTGGTTTAAGGAAAATGCTGGATAGACTTTTATTTTTTCCTAAAGTACAGCTTTACACTACCTCTCCCCTCCCCCGCACTCTCTCTCTCACACACACGCATACTGCCTCTCTCTCTCTCTCTCTCTCTC
>NW_004797807.1:518591-519849 GCF_000002075.1 Aplysia californica
TGTGTGTGTGTGTGTGTGTGTGTGTTTATATAACGTAATGCCATTTAATTTGACGCTCCTACATGAAAAAAAATATAAATGTGTTATGTTAAAACGTGTCTCCTCCAAAACCAAATATTGACACTGATTGACTTGTGTGTGATTCCATAATTTACATACAACATCCTGTACTTTTTCTTGAATTAAACACGTTTAAGGTTCAAACGGCCAATCTTCGAATAGGTGGACACACCCCCTTATTTTTTACTTTTTGCGGTTGTTTGTGTGCTGTTCTAATTTTGATTTTATTCTGTTGTGAAACCTTTATTTTTCACGTTTTTACACTCTATGCGGCTACAAATAATTTTCAGGATGCTTAAAACAGAGCACAAGAAATTCTGGAGCTTTAGATCTAGATTAAGTTATCTCTTATCAATATATTACGTCTTCACAGCTAGTTGAAAGCTTGAAAATCAATGGCAACTTTTTTGGCTACTTTGGCAATTTTTGCCATTTTTGTGGCAACTTTTGGACAAAAAAAAATGTCAACAAACGCAGATGATAGATTATTGCTAGAGAGCAGGAAAGGAGGTGAAAGGAGACGATTTAAGTTTAAGAGAATAACATTTTTCCGTCGCTTACCGGATTCGAACCCGGGACCTTTGAATGAGAGGCGAACACTTTAACCTCCGTGTCTCGAGAGCACCCCAGAACAAGAACAAGAACAAGAACAAGAACAAGAACAAAAACAAAAACAGCGTGTTGCGTCACGCGAGCAATTGCACGCACATTTCTGTCTGTGTCTGTGAACAATTCATTTGGCACACGTACGAAGGAGGATACGTTACTGCGACCCAGACGTCGTTGCGACCAGACGGCATGCGGTAACCTGCCCTGGTGTTGCTTACAAGGTCAAATTGGGGTTTTAAGCTTAAAAAATTATTTTGTTTTGTTTTCGATTTTGCGGTTGCTGTTGTTTGTTTTTTTGTTACGCCCTTTAGTTAAATTTTGCCCCAACTGCACTTGTCGGCTAGGCTTATGTTACCGTGTTATTTCAACTTTCTGAACTTTCCACAAAAAAAAGTAAGAGCATGTTGCGACCATTTGCGACAAATCTCTATGCATGTAATTGCTTTAATGGTGACAGCTGTTAATTTGGTGTTTGCACATTCGTTTTATTAGTCTGTCTGTCTGTCAGTCAGTCTAGAGAGTGGGTGGATGGATGGATGGATTAATGGATGGATGGATGGATTGATGTGTGTGTGTGTGTGTGTGTGTG
>NW_004797807.1:524031-525568 GCF_000002075.1 Aplysia californica
TTAGAGAGAAAGAGAGAGAGAGAGAGAGAGAGAGAGAGAGAGAGAGAGAAAGAGAGAGAGAGAGACAGAGAGAGAGAGAGAGATAGAGAGAGAGAGAGAGAGGAGAGAGAATAAAAAAAAAATAGTGTCATATTATGCCATATGAAAGAACAAACATTGGCGTACACTCGTGCAGTACCAGTATTTGAAGTGCCCCAAGAACTAAGCCAGAGGCAAACAGAGGGACGGCTCCGACGGAAATAGACTAATCAAAACGCTTTATGCCTCTAGACCAAGTTTTAAAAAATATGGGGGGGTACATACAGGTATAGGCATGCCCCCCTCATGCCCCCCTGGGATAACCCATAATTTGATATTTTGCAGGTAAGTTTGAAAATGTTTCGAAAATAATTGATTTGCTACAGTTTTAGTGGCTATTTTATGTGAGATCTGCAGCAAACAATACGCAGTTTCACCCCCCCCCCCTTTCCCCCAAAGCAGTGCATCTGTGTGCGGGAGTGCGTCTCCGAATAGTTCTTGGGTGTTCGCCAGAGACGTCTCCGAATATCTTCTGCCGGAGGTCCATGATCGCCCACGCCGGTCGGCAAGGCACCGGATGATGAAGAAGGACTACGGGCTTTCTAAAATAACCTCCCTGCACCTCACACACATACAGACACAGTTCCTGACCTCTCACTTACAAAATGCTGTGTGCTGTATCTCAAGCAACCCCCCCCCCCCTTTCCACCAACACAACCCGTAACAATAATAATAAATACACACGCACACATCACGCACGTATGCACACACATGCACAGGCACACATGTACGCACGCGCTCAATCAATTTGGAATGCATCACACACTTCCTCCTTCTTTTTTGTTTTGTGTTGTTGTTGTTTTCATTCTTGTAACACCTCTAATCTTCGGCTCTTATATTACTTTATTGTGTTTCAAGTGCCATAAAATTATTATAAAAACTAAAATCTCTTTCAATGCGTCCAGTTCCTTGTCTTGTTTTATTTCATTCACCAATTTTGAACTTTTAAACCTCAAAATAATCAAAATACGGTAGTTGAGGATTCATCCCTTCATTGAACAAGGAGAGCATTAATAATCTTGTATTACTATTGTGTTTGCGTCATCCGAAAAAAATATGTAAGTCGATCTTAATACAATATTATGTAACAATAGATAGCATTTGTACAGCGCAAATCCCCGCTCTACAGCAAGCTCTATGCGCTTTACAATCTATACTATTACCTCAGCAGACCTGAGAGCATTCTAGAACAACCTCAACTTCCTGGGAAGCATACAGTTCAAGAAGCAATTTATAGGTGCTTAAAACACTAATATACTGATAAGATATTTTGCTGTCCATGGCCGGGTACCCATTCCTACCATGGTGAAGAGAGGAACATTCGTGTAAAGTGCTTTTTCCAAGGACCCAACGTCAGGCCCGCTGCTCGAACCCCCGAACCTGCAACCTCACGATTACTTTCGATTCCGGTACCACTAGGCCACCGACGTCACATTATTATTATTATTATTATTATTAT
>NW_004797807.1:525729-527702 GCF_000002075.1 Aplysia californica
ATTATTATTATCAGTGTGTTTTTGTGGCTATCTAGCCATTTCGGCATCCGAAGAAATGTGCAGGTCGATCATCTGGCCAATAGAATCTTGTGCCTTCTGTTGGGGTCAACAGAGAACAGCATACCACAGACAGATTTATGTTTCTTTGTTTTGGTAAGGTTTTAAGGCGCTCGGAACTGCATAAGGTCACATAAGCGCCAACGGGTCCAAACGAGGAATCAGGTTTACTCTGCTCACCTCTCTAGCCTCAACAACACAAAGTCTGCTTCGACTATCAAGGCACCCCGGAAAAAGCAGTCCATAAGAGAGTGATAAACATACGAAAGAAGTTATAGGGGTAAAATAACAATCGTAAGGACGAAGAAAGAAAAAGCAGCAGTCCCCCCTATTTTGTTCCAGCACAGTATGACATTTTGTACATTTTTGAGCACCTTTAAACAAGTTTTTTTTTTTTCAGAAAACCCACACAGACAGGAGTTTTCAATTGAACAGGAAAGGCGTTGAGCCGAAAGACAAAGAACATTACATTTTTTTTTGAAGATGCAAAATGCCCAGAAGTGTGCCGAATTATTTCATTAAATTATTGTGACAAGCGCCCGATCCTATCACGCACTATGGGCGTGGTATTTATTATTTCATTACTAATGCAATTATTAATATGAAAACGTGTTGCTCTTCGGAACTGATCATTTGCTCCCCCCCCCCCAAAAAAAAACAACAAAAAAAAACAACAAACAATTAATGAATACATTACATTATACAGAGCATGCACATTAAAAGTGCAGGTTGGTTATGTTTTTTTATTTTTGTTTTGTTTTGTTTTCTTTTTGCTTTTCATTACATAAACAACGTTATTGTTATATTAACAAAATGTGAGGCATCGTCGTGAAACCAGGCGCTCGTCAAAATCATGACATAAAAGAAACTGAAGTCTTTCTGGCCGTTGGGCAATTTTTTCTCCTATTTTTCTTTTCTTTTTTTTCGTCATGAAACCTTTTATATCAATATAAAAACACATCTTTGTGTGGAATTTACTGAAAAAGATTGATGAAAGGCAGACAAATGTAAATTTTCAGTCTCCAAGAACTCAATGGTAATTACCAAACTTTGGCGCCTTTTTCTCGATAATTTTACCTCTGAAACCAGGCGACCCTGACATCCTTCAATCGCAAATATTTCGACTGCTATTCAATATAGAAGGATATTTTTTTCACCAAAAGTAAGGAAAACGATGCATATTAAAAGTGCAGGCTGGTTATGGTTTTCTGTTTTTGTTTTTTGTTGTTTTGTTGTTGTTTTTTTTGCTTAAAAAAAATTACATAAGCAACGTCATTGTTTAAAAAAAATAATATGTCCTCACGTGTTTCATGCTATTAGTTTTGAGATGTACAAAACAGGAATGGTGAACTTTGTGCTTATACAACGTGACCTCAAGTGATCTGACTGTCCGTACATAGTACTAGACCAGTGCGTACGAACTCTATGACATTTTATTGTCTAGACATGATGCACCTTGAGATGGGTGTTAAGTGCAGGGACTGTGTGTAGAGTATGTCATTCTTTATAAGCGTGAAGGGTGAAGGGTTGATGGATGGGGTGGGGGTTGGGGGTTGGGGGTTGGAGTAGAGTATGTCATTCTTTATAAGCGTGAAGGGTGAAGGGGTGAAGGGGTGGGGTGGGGGTTGGGGGTTGGGGGTTGGGTGGATACGACAGGCATAAATAACTGAAGAATTGAAGAAACCGCACAGCAATTTCACGAACTCTTCGTTTACACACAAATAAATCAACAAATCAATATGGTAATTCCCTGTCTGACAGGTAGGCTACCCCTCCCCTCGCTCTACTTTGGTTTACTTTCTTCCTGTTTGACTCTGGATTTTTTCATGTATTGTTATTGTTTTCATTTTGTTAGTCTTTACTGTTGTCCATGTTGCCGTTGTTGTTGCCGTTGTTGTTGTTGTTGTTGTTGTTGT
>NW_004797807.1:528605-538449 GCF_000002075.1 Aplysia californica
CTCTCTCTCTCTCTCTCGCTTCCCCACTCTCTCCTTCTTTTCCCTCTCTTCCTTCCTTAATTTTTATTGGTAAGACTCCTGGGTGGGTGGTTGGCGGGTGCTCAGACTCTGGTGTGATTTGCTCCCTTCTTTTTCCAATCGCCAGCTTTTTGTTTAGGTTACTCTCTTGTTACACCTCTAAACTTCGGCATTTATATGGCCTAAGTGTTTTGCAAGTGCCGTAAAACCCTGAATAACTAAAGAAATTTGAGTTCAATGTGCCAGGGCAGGGGGGGTTCATATAACGTGTGGATCTAACTTTTTAATGTTCTTTATACTTTTTTTCAAAACAAAATATGACAGGCTTGTCACTGTGTTTGTCGCCAAAACTAGAATTTTTCAACAGATACACAATTCATCTTCTTCTCTTTTTTTTAAAGACAGGTCTTAGGTTTAAAAATTCCTGTCGACAAATCAAGAATCGCAGACATGCGCATTTTGTTCTTCGTGCTCGACCTGTCTTTGCGAACTTCATGAACAGGCTCAATTGACTGAACCAAGAGAAACTGTCATCTTTCGGATTTTTTCTTGTCTAACAGTATAAAGAACATTTAAAAGAAAAAAGTTAAATCCACACTATCTACTAATTACATTGACCTTGTAATCAAAATTTTCAAGTCTTTTATTTTTGACACTCTTGGTTACAGAAAAGCGTAACTGATTATAACAAAATGTGTCAAACTGTCTAATGGAAAGGTACAAATAGTTTAAGTTCTATCTCTCTTATTAGATGCTTATTTTAATTAAGAAAGAAACAAATGACTGAGGGATAATAGATGTGCCAAGTGACAGAAAAATACTTCTTTCTCTTGTCTTTTTCTTTTTTTCTTTTAAATTATAGTGAACACGGCTTTCTAGAACTAAGACGGCGACATTTACATATAATTTCTGCAAAACAATACATGTATCCATTGTTGAAAATTAAGAACTCTTTAGCTTCTCAGATACCTACTGTTCTTTGCATAAGATTAATCAGAAGAAAAAAAATTTCAAACTAAAAAAAAAAGCAACTAAAAAGGCTTCCATAGACTACCGAACTGATTAGGATGTTCTTTTTTAAACCGATAACAATTTCTGTGCTGTCCCAACGAACAAAACATTCAGTATTTTCTTTTTGAAGTTATAAAGGTAATTTATTGATGTCTATACTTTCTGTGTTCAAGCACTTATTATGACTGCTGTTATAAACCTTCCATAAAAGCTCTTGATAAGGATGTAACTTTTGAAACCCATACCATTTCTATGCTGTCAAGGAGAACGAAACATTAACTATTCCAAATACGTTTTAAAGTCTATTTAATTTTGTTTTCTATACTTTCTGTGCTCATAGCACTTGAAATGACGCTGTTGTAAACCTTGAATAAAAGCTCTTGGACCCGCCTGTTGCCATCTTCCTCTTTCTGCCGAGTCGGGGGAAACTCCCTGGTCAGTCGTGGACACGGATGCACTGGTCATCGGCAGATCTCAGACTGATGGACACTGGAGCGTCGTGGTGGACACGGAGCCTGGACACGGGGTAGAGCCGTGCCTGGACATGGTCATAGGTGGCCATCTTGTGTAGAGGGTATGGCCGTGCCTGGACATGGTCATAGGTGGCCATCTTGTGTAGAGGGTACAGCCTTGCTTGAGGACCATCGTGAACGGCGACTCTAGAAAGAGGGAACATCCTGGCTTCATGAACCTTTTCCACCGCTACTCTAGAAAGTGGGTACATCTCAGCTTTCTGGGTATCTTGAACAGCTATTCTGGACAGTGGATACATTTCTGCTTTCTGGATTCCATGAACAGCTACTTTTGAAAGCGGATACATCTTGGCTTCCTCAACGCTACCCACCGCTACTTTGGAAAGTGGATACATCTCTGCTTTCTGGAAGCCATGAACAGCGACCCTAGCGAGGGGGAACATCTCGGCCTTTTCATTACCGTGCACAGCCACCCGAGATTCTGGGTACACCTCGGCTCTCCGAATATCGTCAGGGACGGCTACTCTGGAAAGTGGGTACATTTCTGCTTTCTGGATACCATGAACAGCTACCTTTGAGAGTGGATACATCTTGGCTTCCTCACCGCTACCCACAAGTACCCTGGAAAGTGGATACATTTTGGCTTTCTCCACGTGACCCACCGCTACTCTAGAGAGGGGAAACAATTCTGCTTTTTCCTGACCATGAACCGCGACGCGAGAGAGTGGGTACATTTCGGCTTTCCTCGCAGTTGGAGCAGCCGGTCTGGGCAAACGTTGCAGTTCAGCCTCGGTGTCTTCTCCGTGAACAAGGACTTTGGACTTCGGGTACAGTTCGGCCCTCTCGCTGAAGGTGGGGGAAGTCCCTGTGTGTGTGTGGAGAGGGGAAAGAGACATTAGTCAGTCCAAAAAAGATCTGTTGATATCCTGAGTGAGAGGCGTAGAAAGAGACAAATGGCTGTCTTTAGAGTTACCAAGTTCTATTTTCAATGTCCCTAGTTTTGAAAAATTAATTGATGTAAAAAATGTTGAGTTTTTACATGTCCAATCAAGCTTTTCGAATGCAGTTCTATGAATGTCTTGATAACTACTCTGAATAATATTACGATTTCGAAATAGCAGGTAGAACATAATTTGGTTTCTGACCTCATGGTCTTAGTAACTAAAAATGGCCAAAAAGTTTCTTTTTCGTAGAAAAATATGCCAAACCAGGCAAAATCAGGACAAAACGAGACAAGAGACGAAGAGGAAAGCAAAACAGATCAGGACAAGGAAATAACACGTTTGCAAAAATGGGACGCGGCAATAAGACACGAACAAAATTAAATAATCATAAAAGATAATAGATAGCATAACTTGTATAGTGCAGATTCCCACGCAACAGAAAGCTCTATGCGCTTCACGATCTATAAAGGAATCAAATGAAGGGGTCAAGTGAAAAAAACCCAAGCAAACAGTAGGAGTCAATTTGAAAAAAAAACCCAAAATAAACAACGGTACTAGACTAGCCCTTAACTTCCAACAGTACCTGGAGTGTATCCAATAAGTTGTAAAGCAAGTGAAATACTCATTAAGTCATTCACATACCATGTTTTTATTAAAGCATTATTCAGGGCTAGAACTCAGATGGCAGCTGGACCAGAAAAGTACAGTAAAGTAAAGAGCACGTACTTTATTACCTATTACAGCAAAGCAAGTTAAGAATACACCAATTTTGTCTCCACAAAAAACAACAACTGCAAACAAACAATTTTTAAAATAAATAGGCTAAGTTGAATTTGATTGATGTGACTTATTCTTTAAAAAAAAAACTTGACCCTTTCAAATCTTCAAACACTTCTTACCTGCTCGGGTAAACCCCAACAGTAGCACCACTAACAGACACTTCCAGAACAATGTCCCTGACATAGTGCCCTTCTGTCACGGACGTACTTCTTCTGAGCTAGAACGACCTATGGGGAAATTTAGTCAGAGGCAGGAACAACATGACATTTTGGATTTTAAAGAATGTAAAGTTTTCTGGGACATAGTAGGTTCTGTACTGGTTCACATGTACAGATAGAAATGTAGAGAGATAGATAGATAGATAGATAGATAGATAGATAGATAGATAGATAGATAGATAGATATATAGATAGATAGATAAATGAATAAATAGATACATAGACACATAGATATATACGATCGGTAGATTGATCGATAAAAGGAGGAGTCAAAATTGAAGAAAAAAAGTAAGTACATCATCATCATCATCCAGTGCCAGATCTGCGACACACATCGGCGATCATGGTTCTTCCTTCATTCCTTTGCTCGGATGCTCTTTAAAAAGCTACGTTACCCTGATCTTTCCCCGTTACCCATTGGTTTAGGTTCCCAAAGTTGGTTGTTCTGGGCCTACCCCTGCCTCGTTTGCCTTCAATTTTGCCAGTGAGAGCTAAATGTTCAAGACCTTTATGTCTATTCAGGTGTCCCAAAAACTGTATAACAATTATTTGTCGTTTCCTGATTGTTTTTAACAGTGAACGTCCCACGTGGACTTCATAAGGCACTACCTCATTCGACGTCTTTTCTTCCCAAGATATTCCCAGTAGTCTCCTAAAAAAACACCTTTCCGTTGTTTCTTTTCCATTTTCCCTGTGTTTAATGGTGGTCAGCATTCACAGCCATATAGAAGTAGTGAGAGAATAGCAATATGGAAATAAAAACGTTTTGAATGTGTAACAGGCTGTCACGTTGTATATCCACAAAAGGGAAAGGATAGTAGAGTGGAAAGAAAGAGCCCGAAATTGTAAACGTTCGGGTTCGTTATGGTGGTTGGTCAGAACAGAAACGAAACCACAAGCTATAACTTTAACTTTACCAATAAATTATAGTGCAGTCAACAATCCGTGGCGCAACTTATCAAATATCTCCTCGACTATCAAACATAAACTCTCCATCTTTTGCATAGTGACTTTTATCAAATTTTAATTATCTTTACAGATTAATATTTTTGTAAACACCTGTTAGCTCTATTCTAGAAAATTCCTTTATCAACACTAATTAAAAATCCCAGTGGGTGGTTTCTATAGATTTTAAAAACTTTACAGCTGGGACAATATTGCTTTTAAAAGCAAGTCCGTCATTTTTACCTAAATGTGAGATTATCTTTATTGAATGCATGTATGGAGAAAATTAAGGGCAGAAAAGTGTTCACTCTAAAACTAATTTCTTGTAACTGGTTTTGCCGCTGAAAAGTGTCATTGGTGAGCTGTGACGTAAGCCAAATGCGTATACAAAATGTGTGTGAGAAGCTGGAAGTGCTGTGGACAATTCCATTTTCCGCGTGAAGGAGATCTGTAGTATTTTATATTAAATTAAAGAAGAAGAGTTCTTTTAATCTAGCCTCAATTGTTATGGAAACTCAATTGTTATGGGAAAATATGATTAAGTTAAGACAAATTAATACAAACTGCTGTTAAAAATCTGGGTGAAACGAAGATAGATAAATAGATAGATAGATAGATAGATAGATAGATAGATAGATAGATAGATAGATAGATAGATAGATAGATAGATAGATAGATAGGTAGATATGGGGAGATGGAGAGGATAGATAGATAGATAGATAGATAGGTAATGGACACATAGATACATAGATAAATAGATGCATAGATAATAGACAATAAATCGAATGATACATAAAACGAAGCGTCAAAATTGAAGCAAAGAAAAGAAGTATATTATTTTTTATCATTTTATTCAAAATATGTATTGCTCAATCAAAAACTTTGCCTTCTATTTTTACATTTATTAGCCAGAACAAGGGGACATGAAATTCCCAGCGCAAAATTTTGTCTGCCCGTCTAAAAAAAATTAAGAATGCCAGACGAGTTGCTCTAGATATGGCAGTCAAGCATGCAGTGCAAGGACATTCATCGTTGCTCAGTGTGAGGGGAAATTCATTTTTTATTGGGCTAATTGGTCGCTTTTAAGGACAAGCAGGCTAACCCAGATTTCGGGGGTTTCCAGAAATCTTGACCTACACCAAAAATGGGCATTGTCCTTCCTATAGGAGAAGTTGGGTTCCATTGGTGTGTGTATTTGTTTGGTTATAGAGAAAACTCTCCTTGTCTTTTAAAGAAACTGAAAAAGGGGCAAAAACTTTACCTTCAATTTTCTCAAAACAGCATTTTCCGGGATAGCCCCCTTGTGCTTAAAAGCGACCAATAAATCTGAGAGAGTGTTAGAACGGGTTATGTATTGAGGTATCCATATTATGTAAAAAAAACCAAACAGTTTCAAAATCATCTAATCATCCCTCCTTCTCTCTCTGTGCCGCCCCCCCCCCCCTTTGCCCAGGTCCTTTTTTAATCTCACTCACTCACTCACTCACCCACCCACTATCTCACTCACTCACTCACTCACTCACTCACTCCCTCACTCCCTCACTCCCTCACTCCCTAACTCTCTCTCTCTTTCTCTCTCTGTCTCTGTCTGTCTGTCTGTCTGTCTGTCTGTCTGTCTGTCTGTCTGTCTGTCTGTCTGTCTGTCTGTCTGTCTGTCTGTCTGTCTGTCTGTCTGTCTGTCTGTCTCTCTCTCTCTCTTTGCCACCCCCCCCCCTTCTCTCTCTCTTTCTCTCTCTCCGTCCTCACTCTCTCTCTACTTCTCTCTCTCTCACAAATACACAACCACACACACACACACACACACACACACACACACACACACACACACACACACACACACACAAATATACACACACACACTGTTCGCCCCTCTCTGTCTCCCTCAATTAGAAGAAAACCCTATGACGCTGGTTGAAGCTGAAGGATGAT
Organism: Aplysia californica; assembly: GCF_000002075.1. Classification (NCBI taxonomy): domain Eukaryota; kingdom Metazoa; phylum Mollusca; class Gastropoda; order Aplysiida; family Aplysiidae; genus Aplysia; species Aplysia californica. The sequence continues at coordinate 534,924 of NW_004797807.1, forward strand.
CGCCCCCACATCAGATGTAAACCTGGATAAGACACATAACGAACTGACATTTACACCGGTAACGAAAGGGCAAATCTAAAATATTATGTCTGTGAACTTCTCCGTCTAAAAAGATAACATTTTTTTTCGTTAAAATCCTTTTATTTCTTTGAAACAAAAATCTGGTTTTAACATTAATCGATTTTTAAACTCTTATTTTTCTCGGTTGGAAAATATTAGAAAAACAACACAAACACAGAAAAACACTCCGCCCCCAAAAAAATAAAAAAATAAAATAAAATAAAATAAAATAAAAATAAAATAAAATAAAATAAAGTAAAATAAAATAGAAAAATAAAAAATAAAATAATAAAGTAAAATAACATTTAAAAAAATGAAAAATAAGATAAAATAGAATTTTATTAAAAATTATAATTTTAAAAAATAATTTAAAATTAAAAACCAAATAAACAACAAAAAAGAACTGTTATATCAAAATAACAATGGACGAAACACTCACCTCTGTACACCTGTGTTTCTATTTTTTAGGACAACCTGCTATATTGTTATCATGCACGTGCTGGGGTGAGCAAACGCGTGATTTTTTTTCCGTCTGTCATTCCAACACGTTCAGACTTCTCCATTTATAAGGCTTCAAGGCAGTCACAGTCACAGAGAAAACACGCGGGTACCTTTTACAACATCAGCTGAGGACATAATTTGGTGCCGTAAAAGTAGAATGGCGAACCTTAGAATCTGTCAGGATGAGAATACTACTTGCACACGAAACGACACTGAAGCAATACCGACACGGCACCGACACAATACAAAAGTGACAATAAGGATAATTTGTGACGGTGTTCGCTCGTGTCGTTTTGCGAACTAATTGAGACTATACCGTCAGTTCAGCCTACACACCAGTCATCATTTTTTTTCTTTTTGTAAGTGTTTTACAGCGCTGGCAACAGCATATTTAGGTCATATGAGCGCACGGGACACATTAAACACGTTCAGTTTTGTAGGAATTAATTTTTTGAATTTTCACCGGGTGGCGCCGAAGTCTATTCTTTTTTTTTTGGACCACCAAGTGGTCTTTAACGTGCTCAACTTGCACACGGGACCTCCGAGATTTTTTACCCTTATCCGAGAAGGCTAGGTGTTTAATCTTACCTACCCTAAGATCAAGGGTGTGGTTGAAAAACAGCAGGAAGAAGGAGCCAAGAAGTAGCAGGAGAGAGAAAGAGAGAGAGAGAGAGAGAGAGAGAGAGAGAGAGAGAGAGAGAGAGAGAGAGAGAGAGAGAGAGAGAGAGAGAGAGAGAGAGAGAGCATTAATGCAGCAATCATTACGGTGTCGTTTCGGTTGCATTGACGTTTCGTGTACTCAAGTTTTCAGTGGTTTATCCCATACCTGCTATACTTATAACGGGTTATTTCTTCGGCTCTGTTTTAGTAGCGTCACGTGACCCACAGAGTGGTCATTTCATTGTCCAGCGTGGCATAGACACGTCAGCGCATCTGTCTGTCTCCCAGATTGTAAAACAGTATAGCTTAATACGTGGGGCCCATTGGGGGATTGGGTTGGTTCTGGTCGGGGCGGCTTGCTAGCCAGATTGAGAGCGCAAAGCGGCTATCATGGTATGATTAAGGGTGCTCATGTGGGGATCGGGTCTGGTCGGATCGGTTTACTTGCCAGATTGAGGACGCAAAACGGCTATCGTGGCACACGCCGATCGCGCCCGACTCTCCGACTCGAAAATAAACGCGTTATTTTCAGGCGACGAGTGGGATGATCGCCCCCAACTCGACCCGACCCTGTCCGACGCGACCCGATCCCATCCGTAATACGGGGTTCCCACTATGGCTGGATCGGCCCGATCGCCCGACTCAGTCGCCTGAAACTGAAAACAAACACGTTTATTTTTGAGGTGATCGAGTCGGGCGATCGGCTCCATCGGCTGATCCCATCCGTAGTGGGCACCCGGTATAATGGGCACCCCGTTTAAGGCAAAGACCTTACCATAACCTCTTTGGCTCAGGGTCACATAATCATCCGGGGAGCGAGTGGTCAGCGGGCGCCACTGGGCTATCTTACCTTAGTTTTAGTAAGAGTTTTAAGGCACTAGCAACACAATAAGGTCATATAAGTGCTGAAGAATAGGTGTGTTACAAGAGTATACACAGGCACAAAAAAGAAGGAGGAGGGGAGATAAGGACGACAGATGTTTGATAGGAAAGAAGATGGAAACCACTCCAGAGCACCCTGCGCTATCATAGAATTGCAAAGTTCTATTTGATATTTTTGGCCGTGTTGAATTAGTAAGACCATGAGTTTAGAAACCAAATTTTATCATAGAGTTAGTTATACATAACATACATAGCGTAAATGCATAATACTTTGTTTTACACATGTCCATTTTTAAGATGTGATATATAATGGTTGAATTAATGCACATTGTGCATTTTTTAGAAAATGGAAATGTGCTGCATAAATGCTATTTATTATTATTATTATTATTATTATTATTACTATTACTATTATTATCATTATTATTATTTATTATTATTATTATTATTTTTATTATTCTATATGCTCTAGCAAAATCGTAAGATTATTCAGAGTCTTTATCGAGATATTCAAAGAATTGCATTCGAAAAAGTGTTGCGAAACTTAAAAAAAGTTTGAGGTCAAATTTCTCAAGACTAAGTACAGAGCAGATAGAACTTTGTCATTCCAGGGTAGCCACAGGTAGGTTCAGCTGCCTTTCTCTTTTCCCCTGTGGTTTATGTGTGTCTGTCTTACTTTCTCCCAACACTTTAATGATGGACGTCGTTTCGATGTGCGTATCTGTAAAAAAAAAAAAGGAAAAAAAAAAAGAAAAAAATTAATTAACATGTTTTATTTTATTTATATAAAAGAATACAAAAAGAAACAAACAGACTGACAGACAAGCAAACAAATAAACAAACATATAAACCACCAAGCAAACAAACAAAACATGGAAACAAAAAGAAAGAAAAAAAAGAACGAAACCAAACCCAGGAAAAGAGTACAGACACAAACGTTGAAAAAGTATAGGAAGCAATAATATAATTCTTTTTACGATAAATTAGTTCCCTTTGTTTGTCAAATTATTTTGTTTTCTCAGAAAATACATGACGTATATATAAGACAGTTTGTTCACAGCAGGGTGTATTGATTTCTGCTAGGACCAGAGCCCAAATCTTTCAGCTTGGAAGCTCGGCGTCCAGTGACCACTCAACCGGCCTTATCAGATCTGGGGCAGCTCCGATTGAGGGGAAATAGCTTACCATTACTCGCGAAATTTATACGAATTTCTATCAAGTTTAGGCCATATTGCGACATTATAATTTCTCAATCCATCATCTCCTCGTGGTGATTCCTGCTTCTTTGTGTATAGCGAGGGTAGGCGCGTACTCCTCACCAGACCCCCCTTACCTCTTTTTCCTCCCTTTTTCAAACTATCCTGGCCAGTTACTTATTTATTTTCTCTGTCTGTCTCTGGCTGTTTGTCTGTGTGTTTCCCCC